>NC_056733.1:115941963-116191963 GCF_019279795.1 Protopterus annectens | reverse complement strand
TAAACCAAGTGCTTTTTGACTATCCTTTTCTTCCCAACTACTTTCCTCTTTCTCTCTCTTCCTGTTTGGCTATGGATTACTCAGGATTCCTGGGTCCTTTCCATTATTCGGTGTGGTATTTCATGGTCTGGAAATCCTTTCTTACCCCATTTATGGGTATTCCTCACCCCTTAGTAACAACTGTTTTTCTTTTTGGAGGTGCTTTTGGGGTCTTTTCACTCTGGGTACTATTCAAGAGTTGCTTGTGTCTGAAAGGGAAGCTGGTTTTACTCAAGGATGTTTCTAGTGCCCAGGAAAGTGGGCACTTGGAGACCAATTCTAGACCTCTCTTTCTCATCTAAACACTTTTCTGGAGGTGCTGTCCTTTCAAATGTTGTCCCTTCAGTCTTTGTTCCCTCAGGTTTATATGGTGTCACTGAATCTTAATGATGCTTATCTCCATATTCCAGTTAGGAAGTTTTTATGCTCTTCTGTTGTTTCCTGGCATTTTCATTTTTCTGTTTTGCCGTGTGTCCTTTCTACTGCCCCAAGGGTGTTCATATTTAAATGAGGATCTTTAAATTGCATAAGTAAAACAGCTTCTTTGTTCCCTAATTCACTGTAAATAATGTTCTTAAATTCAAGCTGGTTAATCATGTCTCTGAATACCACAGAGTCAGTACCATGATTAAACTGCATTTTAACAATAACAGTCTAAGCTTGAGACAAAGCAGCTTATCCAGCCATACTTGCTAGTCTAATATGAAACTCACTGCTGCCAACAGTTAAGATGTGAATGAGTTAAGGGTATACTTCTTCCTAGAAAGAGACTTTTTGAGACCCTAAACTGCAGTGAACATGGTTTAACTTTTTCTTATGAGTTAAATAGGGAAGAAATCAACTTTTTGGATGTGATATTGTATGGGTATGGTGAAGACATAGGTTTTAAACCATATAGAAAACAAACTTCAGTAAATATGTTTTTTCATGCAATAAGCATGCAGACTGAGCACTTATTGATTTCTTTACCCTATGGGGAATTTAAAAGAATGTTTGATCTTACTAGTGATGAAAATCTAAATTTGTTTGAATTGGATAATGTTGAAAGGAAGTTGAAAGATAGAGAGGGTATAACGAAGAAAAACTTAAACAATGTAAATTTGTGCTTGGGGGTGTTGTGCTAAAAACACAAAGAATGCATATAGGTAATAGTAACAGATCTAGAAACATTTTTTTTGTAGTTGTACTGATGTGAGTAAAAAGTTATATTATGTTACTAAGTTTTATTCTTTTACTGAAATTTTAGTAAATATTGTAAGGAGATTTCGACATATTTCTGAAGATGATAATATAGGCCATCTATTCCCCAGAAATGTTAGTTTTTTCATTTAATAAAGGAAACATTTTAAAAGCATTGTTAAACCACAATTTTGTTGCAAGTCCCAACATGGATTTGCCATTAGGGAAATTTCCTTGTGGCCATTGCAGTATATGTACCAGAGTGAGGAATTTGTCTGGTTTATTGATTAATGGGAAATTATTTAATTCTAGTTACTATTTTAAGTGCATGTCAACAGGGATTGGTATATATATTCTGGGATGCAGTTGTCCTGACATAAGGTGGTACATAGGACAAACTAAACATATGGTTAGAATTCGGGTTCTTGATCATCTTAGGGATGTGAGGAACCATAATAGTTTGTAATATAGCCATTCACTTCTATTAAATGCGTGGTGGTTCTGATTGTGATTTATTGTGTATTTGCTAAACCCTTTCTACCTAGAGGGACCGATTATATTAGTAAATTGCTTGAGCTGGAAATCAGGATGATACTTTAATTTAAAACATTGTTGCCTTTAGGTTTAAATCCGGAATTAGATAATTAAATGGTTAAGTGCTTAGGTTTTTTATTTATATAAAACACACATGGATAGTCTGTGATAATTGTGAATTTGATTAAATATCTTTGATATACAATATCTAATATGTTTATAATTTGATTATTTATATGTTTTTGTAGAGTATATAAGAATTGTATGCATTAATTGATATTCAAATTGTTTGATTTTATTATTGGATCCTGTTAATAGGCTTTTTGTCAGAATATATAAACCAGCTGAAATTGTTCTACTCTGATCATTGAAGGCGAACTGCAGAGGTGTCAGATCAGTGTTGCTGTAATAAAGAAAAGAAGGTGCTGATGTTTAAATTTGTGTTTCATTTATTTTGGTGGGTTGGTGTGTTTTATACTTTCTCCTAGACCTCCCATGAAAATAGTTTGAGAAGATGTGGTTTAAATTTTGCCAGGTAAAATTAACTTTGTCCCATTTTTTAATTGGCTACTGACTGTGCTTCAGGATTCCACTGTGATGCAGGATTCCACTCTGCTTGAAGGGTATCTGAAGTTCCAGCTGTTTTGATACCTTAATCCTACACATTTTTACTAGTAAAAATTAGCATTGAGGAAACCCCATGATTTAATTTCTAACATAGTATCTGAGCTGCCTTGCTTGTGCAACTTGCAAACCTTTATATATCTAAGCTTATAACAACAGGGAAGGATTTTGCAGTCTTGGATGCTCACAGTCAGTTGAATACAGTCATAGCTTAAAATAATTCTGCATTGAGTTGTCATTGTGTCAGAGGTACACATCTGTTATGTTTTACTAGATGTTTTTCCTTGCCTTTGTTTGCAGCATGCCATAGTTCGAACGCCACAGCAAATGCTGTAGGGTAAAATTCACCATAGTTTTAAAATGAGACCCTGGAGTCTTGAGGTTTTTTTATTTTTTAACCTGAACATCATGTTATTATTCTGTGAAAGTATAGTAATGAAATCTTAAAGGAGGGTTGAGATAGTGCGTTTTACAGATGGGCACTACTACGATGTGCTTAGTGGTTTTCATTGACACACAGTGTTACTACTTTGTATCAGAATCTGTTTACAATGGGAAGTTCTGTTTTGAACTTCAGCTTCATGTGCAGAACAGTAATGGCATAGAATGTGTCTGTACTCTGTGGTCATTAAAGCAGATGTAAAAATGCTGTGTGTTTCTCCAGAAATGTCTTTTTTTCCTTTGTAACATAGTGTGGCTACAAGGCTGTACTTTCTAATTGGCTAAACTTGCGTAGTCAAATTTAGTGATCTGTTGCAGTGAAAGCTGTGATGTTCGATATTTGAGTCTTAGGTGTGTGCTGTGTTTGAACACCCTATTACTTTTCATTTTCATAATGAAAACTCAGTTGGGACAAGTTTATAATCTTTCAAAGATTGGCAGCAGTGGCTTTTTAGTTCATTTTCTTTGCTGCCACAGTTTGACATTTTGCATTGTACTCTGTTTTCTGTTGTGTGTGCTGTTAAGATATCGTACAGTCGCTACCTGAAATATTTAAGCAGTCATGACATCAGAAGCAGAAATCCCATATTTCTTCTAAGCATAGAAGTTTTTGTATAGGACTTGTGTTCTATCCCTGCACTCACACCCCAAGTTTAGACTCTTGCAGTAAACTGCATTACGTTGTTGTTTTGTCTTTTCGGCTTTTTCCCGGTTAGGGGTCGCCACAGTGGAACTTTGGACTGCTAATGATTGGCAGAAGATTTTTTATGGTGCCGAGTTGCCAGCCTGATGCCCAACCTTCAGCGAAGGCACACCCATTCACGCATGTCTTTCGGGGGACACTTGGCCATGAGGAGAAAATGCAGAATCCACACAGAAGGCACTACAGCCGTGAATCAAACAGGAGAACCTCTTGCTGTGAGGCAAGAACGCTACTGCTGTACCACTGCAGCTTTTGCAGTAAACTGCATTACAAAAAGATAAAATTGTGTATATTTTTTTTTAGCTGGAGTCATCATCTATGTGTATTATGTAGCTGACCATTATGATGTATTATTCTGAGGAGTTTGCTATAATGTTTTGTATAAGTAAAGAGAAACTATCTATTATTGCTAGGTACCATCAATACATTTCTCTCTCAATTTGTGTGTTCCTGGTTTGCCATTTGTTTCACAAAAAATTGTATGTTATGAATTTTTTTTTTCAAGCTAAGTATGTATCTGAATAGTATCATTGTTGTGCCATTGTTAATTATGAATAAAAATTGTACTTCTGGGAAAGAAGTAATGCATTCTGTCATTTTATGTTGCTGGAAAATGTACTTGTTCTACTTGCTCTAGTGTGCTTACTCATGTTTATGATTGTGTTGTATATCATCATCCTGTCTGTGCAATACAGAATTAAAATTTGATTATCAATGTGTCTTGTCATGAAAACTTGGTGTCTTTTCACAGTTTCAAGATATTGTCATTTGAAGCTAGGGTAGAATTCTGATCTGAATGGCTTTGTAAATTAACACATTGCGACTTTTACACAACATTCAGTTGAAGGCAAATATGTAGCTTGAAATTCTGTGTGGAGTAAAATAAACCAAAGATGTCCAAAACACAAACATAATAATGGTGTAATTTCAGACTGAAAAAATATATATATTTTCATAATTGAGATTTCATTCTTTAAAAAATTGTTAAAGTTCAAGGTATTTCCAATGTTTTTTTCCTTTGAGGGTAGAAGCCCTGTCCAGCGTTGTTTTTGTATCACAGTAATGGTCCCCAAAAATGCCTTGATAAAAGTTGAACATTTTTTGGACTGGTAGACTTTTATATAAAAATCCCAAAACAACCAGTCTTCTGTGAACAGACCTTCTGAAATGCTTGTCAGTTAAGGGGTTAAGGCTGTTGCCACCAGTGGACTTCTTCAACCCCCCCCCCCCTTTAAGTCCGACATGAACACAGGCACATCAAAAGACAAAAAAAAAAAAATTTAGACTCTCTGTTGGGACTTCAGGAGTCTGCTTGTGGCCTCATGTAAATAATTTTAGACATGCACACTCCACAGAAACTGCATGACACTCAATTTACTATACAGGCATCCGCACTCGAGACACATTGTGGCACAGTTCATTAGGAAACCATCCCTGGCTATAGAAGATGGCTCAGAAAGACTGTACAGAAAAATGGACCCATACAGTTCCAGTATTTAAAAAGAGAAGCAATTTCTGTTCTTAAATAGTTGATACTGAATGATCATAGTAATGTATAACCAGGAGCCAGTAATGCATCTGGGTAATGACTGGGCCCGTATCACATCAACCATAGGGAGATCCTTTATTGCTCACATTGTAGATTGTCGTTGAAAGAGCTCTCCCAGTCATTTGTGGTTTGCAGTGATATATGCAGTTATACAAGTTGGCAACCTCTCTTTATTTAGAGCGGGTGAGTAGACTTTTCCTCGGCGATGGATTGTTTTAAGTCAAAAGTCATTGAAATAAACAAGACAAAGACTATATGAATTACAGACTGTCAAGGGAAATGTTTAAGGACTGATGGAATGCAAAATGTGAAAACAGCAGCAATAGTGAACTGATTTGGCAGGATAAAATGAGTTGAAGACTGATGCATAAAATTTAATAAGAAAATAGGTGAAAGATTTAAGAAGTACAGGTAAAAAAAAGTGGATGAGGGCAAGAGAGGAAAGTAAAGAAAATTAAGGTACTGTTGGAAAGGAGGATGTGACTAGAGTGAGTTTGTTTTAGATGTGAAGGTGAGGGAGGGTAAATGATGAGTGGCCACAAACAAACTGGGAGAAACTTGGTAGTGGGTTTCGAGAGATTCTAAGGAAGGCTTTAATACTAAGTTTTTTCGTAAATCTTGTTGGAGGAATGGTGTGTTAGCAAGGGACAGCATGCACCTGGGTTTTGTGTTTAAAAATATAGTGAAAGGACAGACTCTTAGAAAGTCCAGGTTTCACACAGATGAGTTGAAACTACAAAAGGCATTGGATGGTCTAACGTTTAGATTTATGTCCATGGGTTATAAGACAGATGATGTGAAGGAAGGGGTTCATTATATGACTTGCTCTAGGAATGATAGAGCTGCCCTCTGGTATTCGAATCAAAGATATTAGTATGGAAAATATTCTGTTGGTGGGGGAAACAGGACCAGCATGGATGACCGTAGGAATAGAAGTAAGGTGAGCATGTATATTAAGTATAGTAGTGACGTTAGACCAATTTGTGATATGATCAGAGGCACCTGGGGTATTTTATCCTCAGATGATATGCTTAGGGATATATAGTGGGTGATCCCCCTAATTTTGTTTATAAAAGAAATAGGAATTTGAAGCAGATACACGATAAAGATAGGAATAGGACAAAGGTGTATAGGAAGACGGGTACATTTCCCTGTCCGCATTGTAATCCTTGCAAATACATCTATACAGGTTGTCAGTTTGTTCATCATATCACGAATAGGGTTTATTCACCGAATCTTCTAGCCACTTGTAATACACAAAATGTGGTTTATCTTGCCCAGTGCATGTGTTGTAAATCTTTGTATGTGGGTAAGACTAATTGTAGACTGAAAGAATACTTAAGCATTTATCAGCTATATGCCTGCAAAACCCACACACTGCTCTATTTCATCATATTTTTAAATGTCCTGGACATTACTTTCATTTTATGGTTTTGAAGTCTATTCATTTAGTGAAAGGGAAGGTGATGTATTCCATGGCTTAATGGGGTCGTACCCCTGAAGCCCTCCCAAAAAGGCGTAGATATCACTGTTCTTAATTGTTTAATCATTGAAGTGATGTCATTGGCTGTTAGTATTTTAAATAACGTCCTGTAATTTTATGCGTGTCTGAAGAAGGGTTTTACCTGAAAGTGCTAACCATTACTTTTGGATTAAAAAACTGTGTTTTTAGCCTGTTGGTCTGCTGAGTTTTTCTTTGAGTTGTTATGTTTACTGCAACAAACCTTTGGTGCCTTAGTACCTGGTGTTTCTTCTTCCAACTCTGAAGATGTTGCCAGGGAGGAGACCACCATCTTCCAACATTGGTCTGAGACTGATAGCAATCAGTAAGTTGCTAAAATAGAATAATTTAAAAATTTGCCACGGGAAAGAATTGCATATTTATTTACTAAATAATAACCTTGAACCTTTATCTAGAAGTCTGTGTTGTGTGATGATAGTCACTGAGTGTGTTAACAGAACTGTCTTTAAAGAGGAAAGATAAAATGTATATTTCCATATCTAGGAAAAATGTTCTTGCTTTACAGCGTAAGCACTGGATCAGCAATTTTCAGTAGTTGGTACATAATTTACAGAGGTAAATGTCAAACATTGTATCACTGGAAAAATAAATTATATAATCTCTTTTAGGAGTATAAGCAGGTATGTTGTACCTGTTGCTGTCTTAAATGTATGTGGTAAGTTATCCTTACTAATGACTCTAAATGTGTAATTCTTTACAGGAAGGTACAGTGCTTCTTCTTCGTACAGACGTTTTACAGTCTAACCAGAGTAGTACTGGTATGTCCTCCTCATAGGTGGAAATTGTTATGCTGTTCCTCAACCCCTTAATAGCATCCAATGAAGTTGCTTATGGACATCAAATGTAAGCTGCCGCTGAGTTCAGTCATAATGAAAACATAATTGCAGGCTTTTTGAGAGGAAATCCTTTGCCCATATCTCAGAGACTACTCCCTGATAAGTTGATAGCATCCCTTGTGGAATGAAGAATGCTCTGATGAAGACTGAAAATATTGCATAGTAGAGCATTCCTTGAGGTAGAAGTGATGCAAATTCACAAAGTACTGAAATTAGGTTTCTTCCAGGCAAGTGATATTTCTTAGGTCAGTGAGTGTAAGTGATCACAGTGGAGACCATTTTCTGTTTAACATATTGGCTTCAGCTTCTGCAGTCAAATTACGGTCATTTTGCTAAATAATTCATAGCATTTTAGTACATTAATTATACTAACATTTAATGCTCAAAATAATTTGAAAAGTCTACTTGTACGCTTTGTTTTACTTTTTGAAGCATTTTAATGTAAAAATGAAAAAAAAATAATGTAAATGAATTTTTATAACTTCAACGTCAGCGGGGACACTAGTGAATGATATCAGATGATGATGTCAGGATCGGCCAGTTCTCTTTTATAATTATAATAAGAAAAAGCTTTAACCTATGGAAGAAAACTATTATTAGCGTCTGCAGTTTTTATCAAGTATTTAAAGTGTAGACACAACTGTATTATCAGATGTCAGTCTACAGACTTGTCCCTTCAAAATACTTCTGATAATGTAACCCTGATGCATACTTTACCATTGTAAATCATTTTTCTTTCTGGCATCCCCCTTATACATATTCTAGTAACAAGACACACCAACTCATCCCAGTACAATGATGCATCCAAAAATGTAATGCTGTTATGGGAGCAATTCAACTCAAAGATAGTACTAGAGTTGAGGTATGTAAGAAAACTCTTAAGGTCATCTTCATTGGAACCCCAGAGCATAAGTATGTCATCCACAAATCTTGCTTAGTTCAAAATATGTTCAGAGAACTCATTCTTAAAGACACAGTTATGCTCCCAGTCATACATGACAAAGTTGGCATAGGTGTTGGCTACAGGAATACGCATAGGTACACCATTTCTTTGTAGGTAAATGTTATTACCATAACAGAAAAGGTTACTCGAGTACTAATTCCAATGAATGCACAAGTAGTGTTTATAAAATATTCGTATTAGCAATATTCACACTCGATATTCCTAATGGAGAAGATGCCCACTTCATTGGGAATAGATGTAGAGTGATCTTAACGTTTAGTGTGACAAAGATGAATGTGTGGTAGAGCTATACTAGGGCACTGAGCTTCCTAACAAAGTCCTATGTATCGATCACTATGTGATCGACATTCCCTAAATACGGACGTAACACCTGTTCTAAATAAATAGAAATAGGTTCAGTTGACCATCCACATCCTGACACAATGGGACATAAGACTGGATTAAACAAATGTACTTTTGGAATGCCATGTATCACTAGTATCAACGGTTCCATCACAGTGAAAAATTTGCACCTCAGGTGTAATATAAGAACTCATATGCATATCGTATATAACTAATTTAACTTTGGAAATGACATATTCTTCTTAACTTTTACTTAAAATAGCATATGTTAATGGATCACTTAACATTTCACTCATGATATGATCTTATTTGGCAGTATCCATCACTTCCACTGCCCCACCGTTGTCTGCAGGTTGTATTGTAATGTTCTTACTAGATTTCAACAAATATGGTGCTCGAACATGAATCCTCTTGTCCTTGTGTTTACTGTTAAAAATAAATAAATACCAGATTCACACACACAAGGAAATGCTCAAACAAGTGGTGGATAAACAGGCATAAACGTACTCGTTTTTTTTTTTAAAACACCTGCAACATTCAAGTCAGTCTTAGACATAGGAAGAGATTGCTTGAGATTGCACAATTCCGGTTTCTTTGTGTTTTTTTTTGTTTTTTTTTTTTCTGTTTTTGCGTTTGCAGTGTTTGTCATTATTTAACAGGAACGATGTAGAAAACTAGTAAGGAACAAAAGGTCTTGTTTTTTTTTTTTTTTTTTTTTTTTAACATGTTCTAATGAAGTAATGAATCAAAGTTTTTTTGCAAGACGTACTGTTTGGATGATCTAGATATATTTGTTTCATTCCTATACTTTTGTATTAAAATTTAAACTTTTTTTTTTATAGTTAACTGTGGCAGAAATGATAACTCTGTAACAGGCAGCAGCATTTATTTTGAAACTTCTTTCTTTACAGTTTCAGGCAGTTGAGTCAGCTTTAAAGAGTCACTTTCAAGTTCGTGATGTCAGAGATCTGGGCTATGGATCACTGAGCAGCTTGGTCAGTCTGGTACAGAAACAGAACAAATTGACTAATGACCATGTTAGCCAGAAAAACATAGTGGTTTATGAAGCCTCCATTTTCGTCAAAGATGCCAGGTAAACTCTATAGTAAAACTGTATAGTAGGTGCAGGTAAAATGTGTAGTGTTTTGTAATTCTGCCTAATTTTCTTTGGAGTTCTGCTGGCTAGAATATGATGCCAGGTTTTATAAAATTTGTTTGAATTTCCATTTTAATTCTGCCAGTTTGAGTGAAAATGAATTCTGTCCCAAATGGACAGAAGTATTATTTCTTGATGTGATGTCATGTTCTCTCCTTCCTGGGCCATTGTATTGTCTCTCCTTTCTTACCTTCATTCTAGCTATTTTCCTTTAAAATTGATGCATACACTAGGACATCATGCACCACACTAGCAGTATGTGCCTGGCCCCTCTACTCGCCATTTATTTTCTGTTGCTTGCACAATTCAGAATTCAGTCTTAACACTCATTGTGGAACTTTGCACTTTTCATGCACAAAAAGCCAGAGCTCTCTAAATGTTTGTGTGACTACCAGATCACAATCCAAGACCCACACGAGTATTGCCAGCACTGCATGGGTGAGGAAAATGACATTGGACACTGTAACTGCCAGAAAGCCTTCCCAGCAAACTTAGGATATAAGAGGGAGAAATTCCAGGTGTGCCTACCATTTTTAATGCCTTTATTAACTTCACACATTGAATTGTGATGTGTCCACATACAGTTGTAGAAAAGGAAAGAAAATGAACCATCTGATGTCCGTTTTCATTCTGTTAACTGTTTGGTTTGGATCCGATATAAAAGAATAGAAGTGGGACATTTAAAAAAGGGAAAGAGCAAGTCACAAAAATTAAAAATACATCAGGAATAATCGGTAAGAGGAGTGAAAATTAATGAAAGACAGGACTTCAGATATTTATATATTAGAGGGAATGATTGTTAAAAAAACACGTGTAATGCATGAAATTAATAAAAAGTGTTTAAAATAAAAAAGTTAGATACTTAATCATAATGTTCCATCTGCATTGTCCATTTTCATTCTTCCTCAGCTGTTGGGTTTGGATCCAATCCTCCGATCCAACTTGGCTGTTACTTTAGTTTGTGGCTTCCAAAAAGCTCTCGAGCTCCTCCCTTGCTCATAATACACCAACTTCTAACTTGCACCACATCTTGCGTCCCACTTCCATGAATAGATGTGGTTGCCCTCACCTCTCGAGCAATTTGTTAAAATGATAAGTTTTTCAATTTTTCTATTGGTCTGGAATAGTTTATCTTTTTCATTTCTATAAATCCTCCCTTTTCTTACACTTGGTGTAATCTCTTTTTGCCGTCATTGGTAGTTTTTGTTATCTTTCCCTGCCTTTACACTTGCTTAGTGTATTCTTCATTTGCCATCATTGATATTTAGTTTTCCTTTCCTGTATATATATATATATGTGTGTGTGTGTGTGTGTGTGTGTGTGTGTGTGCATTCACTATACAATCTCGAAGTACTGAAATGTCAAATTTCCATATTTCAAGACTGAATAGTTGAAAGCCCACATACACAAAAACCCACAAACACGAATACCACAACCGCGACCATTCACACACACACACACACACACACACACACACACACACACACACACACACACACACAAACCAAAACATAATCACACGCACATACACCTACCTAACTAAACAAACATAACACACAGAAACACACCTAACCTACCTTTAAGCAGGGGGGGGCAATCCCCCCTGCGCCCCCCCCCCCCCCTTCTTATATATTATAACTTCGAGGTCACACAAACACACAAAAAATACTACTGTACACACTCGCACTAAAATCCCTACCCAATATCCTCAAACAAACACTTACCTGAAACCCCAGATAAATCCACAAACTGCACCACACGTAATGAATGCGACACCACAATAGTGGCGGATTTGCTATTTCCGGATTCGATATTTCCGCATTCCATTCGGCATAGTGTAGTTTCAAATAACTGCACTTTCCACTATTTGGTCTCGACGTACTGAAATTTGGGATTTCAGTACGTCAAGATTGTCTAGTGTATCTATACAGATATATATATGTATGTATATATATATATATATATATATATATGTATATATATATATATATATATATATATATATATATATAAAAGAGAGTTTTTCTTTTATCTTTCTTGTACTTTGTAGTACTCCACCTCTCTGTGCTCCTCCGACGTACTGAAATTTGGGATTTCAGTACGTCAAGATTGTCTAGTGTATCTATACAGATATATATATATATATATATATATATATATATATATATATATATATATATATATAAAAGAGAGAGTCTTCCTCTTATCTTTCTTGTACTTTGTAGTACTCCACCTCTCTGTGCTCCTTCTCCAATCCGTCCATTCGTATCGAAACCCCTGGATCAGAGTATGCTGGGACTGTCTAGACTTTATCTGAAGATATTTTTATCTTTGGCTTAGAGGAAGTCTGAGCACTCTGGCTCTGACAGTTGTGGAGCTGTAGATTCCTTGTCTGATTCAAGGTGTTAGATTTAACTAAAAAGTTGCCGAAGCCATTTCTGCCCCTCTGGAGCTTCGGCACTGGACATCTTGGCTCCAGTCACTGCCTCTGATGGATTACCTTTAGGGCAGACAGAGCAGATGAGGCAGAAGCATGGTTTCTTGGTGCCATGTGGTGGAAAAAGTTGTCTCTGCTTCAGCAAGACAGATTGTCTCTCTCCCCCTCGGATCTTCCCTTTGGACCCCAGATGTCTCTGGACATTGAGCCATATCATTCTATGCCACAGGGACAACCACTTCAAAGTCTCCAGGCTACCCAGCATGGTAGTACAGTCTCTTCCGACACTTCCAACTGAGGAAGTCCCTAAGAAGAGGAAGTGCAAGAGGAGGCACATGGACTCCCCTCAGGTGTCAGTCACCGAGGATAAAGATTTTGATGGGGAAGGGTCCCTAAAATCACCACCTGAAGATGTATCTTTCGGAGATCATCTTGAGATCCCAAAGCAGAGGGTGGTTGATCCTCCAATAACCCTTCCCTAGAGGAATCAGTATTCCTGGAGGCCTTTGGAGCTGGCCCGTCTACCTCCTGGATTACTCTGCCCACCAATGAGCTAATTAATTTGATCTGTAGGCAGACATGGAAGGAGCCTGACTCAGTTGAGCCAATCCCCAAAAGGCCAGGTCTGATTCTGGCTCCACGTGTAAGTAGGGAATTCTGGAGCAAGGGAGTGCCTGTAGATGTAATGGTCATGGTGGCAACCACTAAGAGGGAACTTGCTGAGCAAAGTTCCTCTGTCCATCCCCCTAACAGAGGTCGTGGGCGTTGGTCAGATTTGGGAAGCATGTGTATGCTTCAATGACTATTGCCCTTGGGTCACTGAACTACCTGGAGCACTTTGAGACTAAAAAGGGACTTTATAAAGGAACTGTCAAAATCCTTTTCTGGGATCACTACTGCAGAGGCTCATTTCTGTGGCCTCACATTTGGCTATCCTACAGTCTATTTGTCCATAAGGCTAATCTTGCATACAGCTGAAGGTGCTTTAGGGGTAGCTGGTTTAGGCATTTCCATGAGTTTTCATGCCTGGGTACACTTCTTTGATTTTTGTGGAGCCCTTCAAGTCCTCGTTTGTGAATGTACCCTTTGGCAGTTCATTGTTTGACCCTAAAGTTGACACACTGTAGGTGTGTAAAAGATGGAAAAACCCTCTCTTGGTGGTTGTACGTTCTTAGACTCCTCAGTCTTCTCTAGGAATCAGTGAGGTGGTGATAAATGTGGTTCAGAAAGTTCTGTGGTCCTTTCCGTAATACCCATGGAGATACTACCCCCGGGAGCAGAGGGGGGGACTCGAATGGATAACATAGGAGGCCCACAGAGCCAGGAGTCCACAGATTCCTTCTGTGATCGACCCTACCAGCACTCCTGAAAGGCCTGATTGTCCCCGTCTGGAGGCAGTTGGGGGTTGATTATCCCTGTACCAGAGACCCTGGCTAGACATCACAAAAGATGTGTGTGCAGAGGATGATTTCCAAAGGTTATAGAATTCCCTTTTTCTTTCCACCTCCATCTTTATGCAAATTTCCCGATGTTCCACCCAGTCAGAGGAAAGTAGCAGCACTAAAAATACAAAAGCTGGTATAAAAAAAAAGTCATCCAAGAAAGTCCCACCAGACAAGAGAGAATCCATAACTTAGTCAAGATTCTTTTTAGTGCCGAAGAAAATGGGACTGGAGCCCCATTTTGGATCTCAGCAACTTGAGCAAATCAGTTCGTCACACACAGTTTCAGATGGTCACAGTTCAGCAGTCCAGCTCATTCTGCCTTTTTTTAGGCAAGGATGACTGGATGTGCTTGATAGATCTTCAGGATGCATACTATCACATAAAAATGAAAACAGTCCAGAAAGTATTTACTCTTCTGGCTGGGAGCCAGTCACTACCATTTCAGAGCACTGCCCTTTGGCTTCTCCATAGCCCAGGTTGTTTACAAAAAAATGCATTGCAGTGATAGCAGCTCTCATGAGACTGCACAGATTCCCGAGTGCTTCCATACTCCCAACAACTGGCTCATTACTGCCCCGACCAGGCGTCTACTAATAAGAGCAAGAGATCAAGAACTCCCAGACTTGCACCATCTGGGGATAATCATAAATTACAAGTCTCTCTTACAGCCGTTTCAAACATGGGAATTCATAGGAGTGGTTTTTAACATAGTGTTATTGACCGCTACTCTTTATCTCTCAAGAGTACAAAACTGTCAGATTCCAGGTCAGGAAAGTAATTCCTAGTACCAAACCTTCAGCCTGATTGATTCTTCAAGCTTTGGGGTTAATATCAGCAGTCTTAATTTTATTTCCTCTAGCAAGATTTAATTTGAGAATTCTTCAGTGGATGATACCAACACAATGGTCAATTCTTTATCAGCGCATGTCAGTCCAAATAAGAATCAATTAGGCATGCAAAAGATACCTTTGATGGTGGATTCTATCAGATCAAGTTCTACAAGGCCGCCCTTTCATTCTGCTTCATCCCTAGGCTGCAGTGACCATGGACGCTTCCCAGGTTGGAGGGCTTCAGTCCAAGGCGCTTGGTCCCCCAAAGAGACCAATATGCAAATCAATGTCTTGGAAATGAGCGGTGCTCTTAACACTGCAGGCCTTTTAAGGCCCCCTCTCCCTTTTGGGACACTTGCAATTCAAACAGCCAGCATGTCAGTAGTCTGGTACATCAACAGACAAGAGGGAAAACCAGGTCAAACCCCTTGTGTTGAGAAGCTTTCTGTGAATGTCAGTAGGCGATCTATTCCAACCACTTTCCAATAGCAGTGTACATTCTGGGAAGTCCAGCGTGATAGCAGACAAGTTGAAGAGGTGCGTTCTTCTGCTTCATGAGTAGTCTGTCAACATAAAAGTGACAGAACAGATATTCTATCAGTGGGGCCAGCCTTTCTGCAGCCTTTTTGTTTCTCCCCTAAACAAATGCAGCAGTTTCTTTACCTTAATCCCTCCACCGGGTAAGTTACCGAGGGATGCTCTACTCCACGATTGGCTCCCCCGGTCTCCTGTATGCTTACCACCAACTCCCAAATATTTGCAGAAAGCTGCCTGGTTCATAGATGGGTACTAGGCTATTGGCCCTAGGGCCTATATAAGCCTAGCCAAAAAGGTACCCTGGCATTCGCCACCCAAGAAAATTATTTTCCTGTGCCCCTGTCAAGCAGAGCTGCGGAGGTGATCCCCGGGGTGAATTTCCTATTTCCCATCCAATCATCAAGATTTTTCTTGAAGAGTGCTAATGAGGAGCTTTGTTTGATATAGATAGATAGTTTGTTCCAGAGTATGGGAAGTCACTGGGACAGGAATCTATCCCTCCAGCATGTTCTGTTTATTGTGGTGACAATGTTTGGGTCCCTAGAGCATGTAGCTCGGAGGGATCGAGATTTTTTTTAAGTGGAGCATGTCCAGCAGCTCTGGGTTTGACGTAGCTTTGAATGTTAGGCAGAGATCGCCTCTGAGTAGGCGATATGCGACGGAGTAAAGCTGGAGTTTTTTTGAGATGGTCTGCGTAGGGCATCTGCTTGAGGCTGGTAATCCTCTTTGTGAAGTATTTCTGTGGCCTTTCCAGTTGTAGATGTCTTTTGACGTACATACCAAAAGGGGTGTTGTACTGTATAATGCGTCTAATGAGTGATGAGTAGATGGGAACAATGACCTCTCTTTTTCCTGGATGAGAAACCTTTTGTGATGTGTGCCAGGTGGAAGGATTTCCTGACTACTGTGGCAATATGATTATCAAAGGATAGGCTACTGTCCACCTGTGTCCCAAGGTCTCTTATCGCACTTTTGGTGTTAGTCTACCGCCTATGTGGTAGCTCATGGGTACAGAGTCTTTACCATAGGGGATGACAGTGCACTTTTTGGCATTGAGCTTGAGGCCATGGCTTTGACATCAGGCATCTGTCTCAGTGAGGCCTTTTTATAGGATGTCCACATCTTTAGGAGTTTCGATTATGGCTCCTAGTTTGCAGTCATCTGCAAACTTTGTTAGCCAAAGACCTTCTGTGTTAGCCTGTACTTCAGAAAAGTAGATATCACACAGGAGAGGACCCAGGACTGAATGCTGTGGTATTCCACTTGTCACTGGTCTGAAGTCAGATTTGGAGTCTGCTACTTTCACAGTGTGGGTTCGGTCAGTGAGCCAGTTGGCATCCCATCTTGTGACATAGGGATTTATACCTAGTTTAGTGAATTTATGTACAATTCCAGAGTGGGGGATGGTGTCGGAAGCCTTGGCGAGATTGAGATTAGGCTGTGTGAACCTCCTTACCCTCGTCTACGGCTTTCTTGACTGCTTCAAAGAAGTCTGTCAGGTTTAGGAGACATGATCTGCCTTTTACAAACCCGAACTGGGGTGGGGTCCAGAGTTTGGAGATTACCAATGTCTTTGTTTATACGTTCCATGGCCTTGCAGACCAGGCTCATTAGGCTAATGGGGTGGTAGTTCCCAGGGTCCGTGGTGGCTCCCCCTTTGTGGAGTGGGATAACCATCGCTGTGCGCCACTCAGTGGGCACAACGCCTGAGGTGAGGCTATGATTGAATATTGTGCTTAGATTGGGTGCCAGTTCATTCTGTAGTTTGTGTGGAACGCAGCCTGGGTTGTTGTCAGGTCCCATGGATGCTGTGTTCTTGGCTTTGGAGAGTGTGGCTTTTGCCTGTGCAGCCGTGATTACAGGAACTTTGCATTCTTCCGATATAGAGATGGGCCCTTTAGGGGGTGAGAGAGGGGTAAAGTTAGCACTGAACCTATCTGCCAGGATGCTGGCAATATCAGTTGGTTCAGTATATTTAGTGCCACTGTGCTGTAACTCAGAGCAGATCTGAGTGTTGCCGTTGAGATTCTTGACATCACTGTAGAATGCTTTGTGGTTGTCTTTAGAATCAGTGGTGATTTTGTTTTCGTGACTAGCTTTGGAGGATTTTATGAGGGATCTCAGCTTTTTACTGAGGCTGACCAGGGAGTTCCTCCAATCATGAGATTTTACTCTTTTTTTGCAACAGGTTTTTTCTTCTGTTGTAGAGTTTGTTTATGGCAGGGAACCGCCAGATTGGCTTCCTTTTTCTGGAGGATAGCATCTTGGTTCTGTTAGGGATAGCGCGATCCATGCACTCATGTAAGTGCTTATAAAGTGCATTTGTGTAGGATTCAGCAGTTGTACCTCTGTTGTCTGTCTGCATGGGTGTCGTGAAGTTTGCCACTTAAGTCTTGAGCATGAAGTTGGCTTTGGAGAATTTTTTTACTCTGGTTTCCCTAATGGGGGGTGGGGGCAGGATATTAGCTTGTGGTCGGATCTGACCAACGAGGAATTGACCTCTGGTGTGGAACACCAGTCGCCCTTGTTGGTAATGACCAGGTCTGGGATATTGCTGCCCCTGCTGGGGGTGTGGATAAGTTGATCCAAGGCATTGGAATTTGAGTTCCAGAAAATGTTGAGCAAATGAGTTGGTACATGAGTAGTTTTCCCAGTTAATGGTGGGGTAGTTGAAATCGTTCATTATGAGGGTGTTGGGTTGTACCCTAATATTTTCCAGTGTATCAAGAAATTAGTGGGAATCCTGGGGCATGGTGGGGGATCTGTCGCAAGTTACAGTTTGGATTCTGGTCTTGGCCAGAGTTAGTTGCACTTGGATAATCTTGGATGCATTATGCTGAGCAACTAGCCTGGAGGTGTGGATATCCTTAATGAATATGGACACGCCTCCGCCTTTATTGTTTTGGTCCAGGTTAAGTGGCCAAAGGGTGTGGTATGAATTATAGCCTGGTAATGCAGTGGTGCTTTCGGGAGCCTTGAACCAGGTCTCTGTCACTGCACAGATATCGATGTTCTCCATTTTAAGGCATGCCTCGAGTGAATGCATTTTGAGGTTTAGACTTCTAGCAATTGAGTAGCATTACCCTCTGATTTTGCTTGCTTGTACCTGTTACAGTGGTGAATTTGTCATTTGAACTTTGCTTTAAAAAGGCACTATAGGGATGGCAAGAGCCTTAGCCAGTATCCGCAATCCCAAGGGAGACAGGTGCAGGCCATCTCTGGCAAAGCATCGTGGTCTGTTGATCATGTCATCCCAGTCAGACTGAATACTGGATCCCCTTAGAATGATACCAGAAGCTTAGCCAATTGTTGAAGTCAGTCATTTTGTCCTTGTACTGTGGTATCATTCTGGGTGATGGCAGGAGATGCTACTCAAGGCTAGGGTCATACCTGCCTGAGCAACAAGATTGGAGAGCTCCTCCATGTCTCTTTTCATGTAGTCCAGGGAGGTATGTCTCTGGTTGAAGAGCGAAGTCCTCCTCATTGCACCTTACTGACCTTGGCAGATTTGGTTCCACTTCCTTTGGTCTTGTCTGCTTTAAACTATCTTGGATTCTGAATCTGATTCCATACCTCCTGTTTCACCTGACAGGCGTGACTCATCTGGATATGTCAAACCTCAACCTAACAGCATGGTTTCTCCTTCTCCTTTAATAGCTAGGCAACTGATGCTGTCTTTCCCTGTCTGTCATATACTTTTATCTTCCCATAAGGCTTCTACAAGAAAACTTTATAGAAGTAGATGGAAAAGATTTGTTTTAGGGCACATCTGAAACACATTGACCCATTCTCAGCTCCAGTACGAAATGGTCTTGTGATGTTCTTCATCTCACATTGCTGCAGTCCTTACACTTGGGTAGTCCGCTGTCCTCGGTCGCCCGAATATCGTCAAGGCGCATTAGACTGACATCAGGACGCCAGGGTACAAATGCGCATGACCGACGCCATATCCTCAGTCTTTTTGCCGCATGGTCCGATGCAGAAGCAGCGCTGTAAGTGCTCGTCGGGCGCTCTGAAATTTTTCAATTCGAGTTTCAGACCGAGTCAAAGTTGGCTAAGTACCCGTTGGGATATTTTAGTTTTTCTTGCCTCAGTGGTTTACCGGATGTCAGAAAAGTGAATAACTGTATTTCTTGTGGGAAACAGATACCGATAGAGATTATCATACTTTGTGTATTCCTTGTTTAGGGCCTGAGCACGACGTTGTTGGGTGTCGCTTTTGTGCTAGATTCAATAAGCGCACTATTAAGAGAAGGTTAGATTGTGCCAGGTTAGTCTTCGAAGCGGTGCAATTATAATATGCCGCCGGATGCTCCGCCTGCTTCTTCGAAGAAGCGCAAGGATAAAGCAGCTAAGCCCAGGCTAGACGAGTCGTCCGTACTGGACGCCGGTTCTTTAGAGGTGTCGGTGGAGCCGGTGGTTCCACCGGAGGTTTCTCTGGAGTCCCAGGGGGAGACCTTGTTATTGCAGGATGTGGCCTCTCAGGAGGCAGGTCAGGCTGTAGGGGCTTCTCAGGTTACTGTACTCCCTTCCTAGGGTGGTTAGGCCTTCTCCTTCTGTTTCCAAGGCTTCTCCCAGAGGCAGTCCAGGTTTAGCTTCAGTTGGTGTCACTCCTAGTTCTTCAGGATCTGTGCCCAAGAAGCATATGCTTAAAATGGCAGAAGATTTGATTTCCTTGATTAGAGGTTCTTTGCCCCCTCCTGATAAGAGGCCTAGGGTGGAACCTGAGTTGGGGAGTTTTGAGCAGGCTTCAGATGTTTCAGAGTCTTCGGCTGAAGACTTGCAGGAGTATTCTCCTTATTCTGATTCTGATGTGGATGATTCTACTCCTTCTGCTTCTCCTCCTGAGGATTTTTCTTTTCAGAGACTCTTCATTCCATGAGGGAGCATTTTAAGTGGGAAGGTCAGGACTTCTCTGATTCCAGGAAAAGGCTTAGGGAATTTTGTTCTTACCCCAGCATAGGCCTTTGGCTATACCTCCTGTTCTGGATGTTGTGGAGGATGTGTTTGCAGAGGCTTCTCTTAATCCTGATTCTTTGCCTCCTGCTCCTGTTAAGCCGGATAGGTATTATAGGGTGCCTGAAGCTCATAAGTATCTTTTAAGAGTCCTAGGGCGGACCCAGAAACTGTTAGTCAGGGGCCTAAGGGTGTTAAGGCTTCTGTTGTTAAAATACCTCCAGATAAAGAGGCCAGGGCTTTGGATAGATGGGGAAAGAAAGTCTATACTTCTTCCACCCTAGCTATGAGGGCTCTGAATTGCCAGTTTCACATGTTGAAATACCAAAACTATCTACTGTCTCAATTGAAGTCTAAGGTAGATGCTCTGGCGGAAGGTATTGAGTGTAAAGAGTTACAAGATTTGGTACATGTCTCTGGACAGGTGGGTAAGCATTCTTTGCAATGTGGTTTTGATGCTGTACAGGCCTCGTCTAGGGTGGCTGCCACTGGGTCAGTTCTTCGCAGGCACGCCTGGCTGAGGGATCAGAATTTATCTGACCATGTTAAGACAAGGATTTTAGATGCTCCTTTACAATCTGATGTGTTATTTGGTTCACCTGTTGAGGCAGTCTTAAAGAAAATGGAAGACAAGGCTAAGTCTATGCAGACTGTTAAAGATTTTTTGCAGGTTCAGCCTCCGAAATTTAGCAGAAATTGGCCTACCAAGGGGTGGACGATCCTTCTTATGATTCCCAGTCTAGGGGTAGGTCTAGACGTAGTAGGGGCAGAGCTCAGGGCTCTTTCAGGCCTAGAACAGGGAGTTCACCTGCACAGTCTTCGGGTGAGGGCAGGGGTCAGTCCTTTCGTAAACAGACCCAATGACCAGCTGCCAGAGCCTCCTGGCAGCACCTTTGGGAGGAAGGTTGGCACTTTTCAAGGAAAATTGGAGTTTAATTACCCAAGACAGATGGGTATTGGATATCATACACCAAGGTTACAGGTTTTATTTCCATACCTTGCCTCCTTTCAAAGGCATGCCAGACGTTCCTCCTCAGCAAAGAATAGAGGCTTACAAACAGATTTCTCTGCTGCTCAAAATAGGAGCCATACAACAGGTCCCTCTGTCAGAAGTGGGCCTAGGATTTTATTCTCGCCTGTTCCTAGTACCAAAGAAGGGGAACACGTGGAGACCAATTTTGGATTTATCTATCCTCAACACTTATCTGGACATTCCCAAGTTCAAAATGTTGACGTTACAACAGCTTTTACCTCTGCTGGGCAAAGATCACTGGATGGTGACTCTGGATCTCAAGGAGGCTTACCTTCATGTTCCTATCAGGCTATGTTGCAGGAAGTATCTACGCTTTGGGCTGGGACTTCTCATTATCAGTTCTCTGCATTGCCCTTTGGCTTATCTAGGTTCTGGCTCCAGTGATAGCTTTCTTCAGGCTAAGAGGAATACAGATCTATCCTTATTTGGACGATTGCCTGATTCTGGCTCAAGGAAAGGACGAACTTCTTCATCATCTACACTATGTGATAGCAGTGCTAAGATGCCTGGGGTATTCTGTGAACGAAATAAAGTCCAGTCTAGTACCCTCTCAGGACATGTGCTTTCTGGGTGTGAGACTGAATACAGCATCCCAGATGGCCTTTTTGACCCCGGACAAACAAAAGAATCTTTCTTTACTTCCATCAATTGTCTCATCAGTCCAGGCTGACTGCAAGGACAGTCCTTCAAGCCTTGGGGTTCATGGCATCTTGTATTCTGGTGCTTCCCAATGCCAAATTGCATATGAGGAAGCTACAATGGTATCTCAAAATGTATGGACACAGCACTGCCAAGATATGGACACTGTCATTCAGATAATACCTTGCATTCAAAAGGAATTTTTTTGGTGGGCTCAGGAATGTCACCTAAACAAGACCGGCCAGAGGCGAGTCAGATTCTAACGACAGATGCCTCAGACAAAGCTTGGGGAGCTCATCTAAATGGAAAGTGGATACAAGACAGACTTCTACATCTACATATCAACCTGAAGGAGATGTTAGCAGTCCAATTTGCATTAATAGCTTTCAAGGATTTACTTCTTCCAGGGCAGGTGTTGATTCTAACAGACAACACAACTGTCATGTGGTACATCAACAAGCAAGGGGAACACATTCTTATCCTCTGTGCAGACAAGCAATCATTTTGTGGGAGACTGCTCTCAGTTTACAGCTACATCTTCAGGCAAGGTTTCTGCCGAGAGCACAGAACTCCTTAGCAGATATGTTGAGCAGACAAATTATGGATCCCCACGAGTGGAAATTGGATCCTCATGTATTTCAGAAATTGACAGTGTCATGGGGAACTCCAGACATAGATCTGTTCGCTTCTCCACTAAACTACCAGCTGCCAAAGTTTTGCACAAAAAGTTTTCATCCCACAGCTTGGAAAGTGGATGCTCTTTCATTCAATTGGAGCAATCTTCATGTGTATGCCTTTCCACCTCTGCCTCTCCTCCCAAAGGTACTTCTGAAGGTCAGACAGGACAAGCCAAAGATGATTTTAGTAGCTCCAGATTGGCCTCGACAGCATTGGTACCCACTACTGAGAAGTCTGGTACGGGAGCCTCCATGGCCATTACCTGCAATTCCACACCTGCTGTCTCAGGAGAACAGTCAATTACTCAATGTCAAACTTCACTCTCTTCACCTGACAGCCTGGCATATTCTGTTTTAAACCCTGGAGGGTTTCAGCTTCCACAGCAAGTTTTGAATGTTATTTTGGAAGCCAGAAGGCCTAGTACAAGGAAAGTGTACGCAGATAAATGGAAGAGATTTTTATTTTAGAGTGCAGCAAAAGCATTTGATGTTTCTAAGCCTAATTTAAGTGTGGCTCTTCAATATCTTACGGAGTTACTGGACAAAGGTTTGTCCTTCTCTTCTATTAAGATTCATGCAGCAGCAATTTGTGCTCACTATGATTGTGACCCACCATTGTTTTCTCATCCTTTGTTTAAGCAATTCCTTAGAGGGGCAAAGAATATAAGACCCCCACGGAGAGCTCCTACTCCTGCTTGGAATCTCAATTTTGTGTTGGAGAAACTCACTCTACAACCTCTTGAGCCTGCAGCTACTGCTGAGTTGAAATATTTATCATGGAAGACTGCTTTTTTGTTAGCCATTACCTCTGCGAGAAGGGTTTCTGAATTACAGGCCCTTATGGCAGTTGAGCCTTTCTTAATTTTCCATAAGGATAGGGTATCTTTAATCCTTCCTTTATGCCTAAAGTGGTTTCTAGTGTGTCCTTAAACCAAACTATTCTTTTGCCTACCTTTTATGCAAACCCCCAAAATAAAGGGGAAAAGATTTTGCACACTTTAGATATACACAGGCAGTTGCGATATTATTTGAGCAGAACTAAAGGGTTCAGGCAGTCTCAGCAGTTATTTGTTTCTTTTGCTTTGAGTTCTCAGGGCAAGCCTGTGTCAAAACAAACTATTTCTAAGTGGATTGGGTTTTGCATTGCTTTCTGTTATTCCCATCATGGCAAGGAGGTTCCAGCTGGGATTAGGCCTCATTCCACTAGGGCTACTGCCACTTCAACAGCTTTTTGGCAACTAAAGATATCTTGGAGGCAGCTACTTGGAGTTCTGTGCATACTTTCTCTAAGCATTATCACCTTCCACTTTACTCTAAATCTAGGGCTGGTTTTGCCACTGCTATTTTACAGGGCATTTTGGCAGCTCCTGCTGCTTTATAGTTGTGCCATCCTCCCTTACCTCTGCTTTGGGATTCTACCCAAGTGTAAGGACTGCAGCAATGTGAGATGAAGAACATAGTACAGTTTTGTACCTACCATAAATGTAGATGTTCGAAGATCCACATTGCTGCAGTCCAATTTACCCTCCCTCCTTCCCTCTGTAGTTAGAGGCGGTTGTGTGGGTTGGATTGTAAATATTGTGTATATTGTATATATTGTACATATTATTAGTACTAGGGTGGTTGTTTGTTTGTTTGTTGTCTTTGGGTTTTGACCTTTCTTGTTAGGGTCTTCTGACATCTGGGGCAAGAAAAGACTGAGGATATGACGTCGGTCATGTGCATTTGTACCCTGACGTCCTGATGTCTGACCGACGTCAGCCTTATACTTTGATATTCGGGCCGACCGAGGACAGCGGACTACCCAAGTGTAAGGACTGCAGCAATGTGGATCTTCGAACATCTACATTTATGGTAGGTACAAAACTGTACTTTTTTTGGCAGTGATTTTAAAAAGAGGGAGCTTGCTCTTCAATTTACAGTTCAGTTAGCAACAATCTCCAAGTTTCATATTGAGATTGAGAATTCTTCCTTGGCTTCATCTAAGCTTTGTAAGGCTTTTTTGAGGGGTACTCTCCTGCTGAAACCTCCTTATAAAGACCCTACACCACCATGGGATTTAAATTTGTTACTGCAGGTCTTAATTCATTCCCCCCTTTGAACCAGCAGTAAAATGTGATCTTAAGTCCCCCCCCCCAATAAACAGCTTTATTAAATTATCACGTGTGACATAGGCAATCTTACATTCATGTAAATGAAAAACAAACATTGACACCACTTCATTTGCAAACATTATACATCAGACACCATTAAACAACTGTAGTTGCAAACATTATACATCATTTATAATTTATCCAGTTATTGTCAGTTAAGCATCATATGGCTCATTCAAATCCTGCTTCCTAAACCTTGTTCCTTCTCTACATATATTTTTCCCACAATTCCCATTTTTCCTATCTAATTTCCTCCTTCCTTTTTTTTAAAGATCCCATTTTCAGTTTTTTATCTCTGTTACTATATTCACAACTTCTAATAAAGTTGATCTAGACTTCAATTTCTATTTTCTAATAATTGTTTTTTGGCAGCCAACATAATTAGACACACTGAGGCTTTACTATGTCCAGGCAATTCCGATTCTCTCTCGTAGCTCAAAGAAATCTCCCCAGTCGGTCCAGTCCGCTCACCCAGTATCTCCAACAGAGCGGCCCACAGGGAATCCCTAAAGTATGCCAGCTCACTACACTCACTCCTAAAAACTATATTCCCTGCCACGTCTTTCCTACCCGTCATACCTCCAACATTTTCTATCCACCTGAGGAAAAATTCTTTGGAGTCTACTTGGGGTATAAAAATACCTATGTAAATACTTCGGCAAAGATCCTAAATGTTCTAGACATTTTTGCATATTTGGGAGATGCACATACATTCCCCATTGTCTCTTTATGAATTGCTTATCCAGTCTCTTTCCAATCCTTTTCAAGCTTCTCTGATTAATTCTTATAGTTATTGTGTGATATTTTATATGCTGTACTAATTATGCCTTTTTTAATGGCAACCTCTATTCTAGATTATGTTAAAAACTCTACCAGTGCTGGTCTTTCATACGAGTCCCCTATTTCTTTCTCTTTGCCTATACTCTGTCAATTCTTGGTAGGGAAGGCAATCTCTAACCTGCTGGCCAAATAATTTCTTGGCCTCCTCCCATTCTGTTACCTTTCTTTTTCTAGTTATTTGCTCCCAATACATTCTTTCCCTTGCCAGTTTTCTCCAGTAAATTCTAACCCTCTGTTGCATATTATCTATGTCCTTAATCACAGTCAACCCTATCTGCAGAATCTCTTCATTCTTGTGCTGGTTTAGTTCTAAAAATATTCCCTGCTATTTTATGAATATAATACTCTGTATGACTTTTGTTTTCCTTCAGAGTCTTCATCCAAAATACCAATCTGTTCTTATTTCCTGTATCGTCATCATTCCTTTCCAGCTTTTTCGTGATCACACGCTAAAGTTACGGCCGAGTCAGATCTGCAGATTGGATCTGAAGTTGAGGAAGAATGTAAATGGACAACACAGATGGGAGTGTTATGGTAAGTACATAACTTCTTTATTTTAAACATTTTTCATTAAGTTCCTGCGTTATACATATGCTTTAGTTATTTCCTCCAACATTATATAAATATCTGAACTACTTTCTCACTGCTCTTGCTGAACATTATTCTTAATGTATTTTATTTGAGTGATTTGTTCTTTCCCCTTTCTAAATGTCACACTTCTATTGTGTTCTATTGTTTAGAATATTCAATACTACTTTTATGGATGGTGTAAGTATTCATTTACATTTTCTAGTACTTTTTTATGGCAGCCAGTATGCTTAAACTTTGCAAGGCCTTGCTATGTCTAGGGATTTCAGATCTAATATACCTGTTCAAAATAATTATTTCCTCAGTTAAAATCATTTGCTCCAGCAACATTTCTGATAACTTAATCTGTAGGGAATTTTTTAAATCTGCCAATTTATTACATTCCCAAAAACATTTCCAGTTACCTCTGTCTCTCCCATCACACCTCCAGCAATTAGGATCTACCTGAGGAAATTTTTTTCTGAAGTGTATGTTGGGTATAAAAATACATATGCAAACACTTCTATGCAAAATTCCTAATGCTTCTGGAATTTGTTGCATTTTTGGTAGGTATTACAGATGCCCTCCAACCGTTACTTTATAAAGTGCCTTTCCAGTCTCACTACCCAATCTTGACTCTACTAACTCTGCCAGCGATTGTCTTTCACTTAACACTCCCTTTGCCTATACTCTGTTACCAGTCTAGTAAGGAAGATATTCCCTAACCTGCAGTCCAGACTTCCACTTGGCTTCATCACTCTCGCTTTCCTGTCCTTCCATAGTTATTTGCACCCAATACCTTGGTTCCTTTACTGATTTTCGCCAATGTATTTCTGCTCCATCTTAGTTATTTTCTGTACCCCTACTTAAGTCATCCTTATTGGTAAAAAATTTCCTATGCTGGCTTAGTTCTTACAATACTTTCTGCCTTGTTACAATATCCTTAGTTATTTTTAAGGGCCTGCATGCAAAATCATACATTCTCCATGATGTCCTTCAAGGATGCATCTGCAGTCCTAACATATGGGTTGTCCTGCCTCAGGCAGCCCTTCGGTCGGCCGGATTCCAAAGTCTGGGTCTGGCCTCGGCTGATGTCGCACTTCACCCGACGTCATAGCTGCTGTTTATTGGGTATAAAGGCATCAGCCGACGCCATTTTCCTCAGTCTTTCTTGCCGCGTGGTGCCTGAAGCAGAAGCTGTTCGCAAGTGCCGGTCGGTCAGATCCAGAGATTTCTACTACCGAAGACTTCTAAAAAGCTAAGTACCCCATTGGGGACTCTTTCTTGCCTCAGCCGATGTCAGACAAAGTAAATAATTGTTTAACTTGTGGGAAACAAATACCTCATAAGGATTTCCACTCGTACTACCTTCCTTGCTTAGGCCCAGACCACGACGTATCAGCTTGTCTAGCCTGTGCTTCCTTCAACCGACGGACACTTAGACGTCGGTCGGAGTTTGCAGAGGAGTTTTTTGGTCCCGCTCTTGCATACAAAATGCCGTCGGAGACTCCGACTACTCAATTAGCTAAAAAACGCAAGGAAAAGGACCGTGGCTGAAACCACGGTTAGGCCAACCTCGAGTGTCTCTGTTTCGGCTGAAACCGATCCCCCGGTTCTTACTTCGGCCGAAAGCATGCCTCCGATAGCCGAGGCTTCACAGAGCATGGCTGAATCTGCTACTGAATTTACTGCTACAGAAGCAGGCACCCAGGATTTGTCAGACACTATTCCTTTAGACATATCTACTCCTGCACGTGGGGCTGCTAGAGCCCCTGCTTCTATGTCTATCAAGGCTTTCGCCAGGGCTAAAGCAGCTAAATCTTCTAAGGCCTTACCTGCTAAAACTCCTTCACATAGGCCTACCTCTAGTTCACAAATGCTCAGCCTGGCTGAGGATCTCATTTCTTTGATCAGGGGATCCCAACCTCACCCAGACAGGGCCTCTCAGCCCCCTCCAGACAAGAGGCCTAGGACTGAACCCCCGGAACCTGTCTCTACAGATTACTCCTCGGATGACTCAGACATTTCAGACCCTCACGAAGGCCCATATTCTCCTTATGAGGATTCTGATGCAGAAGACTCCATTCCTTCTGCTTCTCCTCCTGAAAAATTTTCCTTTGGGGAAACTTTGCATGCTATGAGGGAACACTTCCAATGGCAGGGCCAGGATTTTTCAGATTCAAGGAAAAGGCTTAGGACCTTTTTACACTTACCACAGCATAGGCCTTTAGCCTTTCCGCCAGTACTAACAGTTGTTGATGCATATAATGATGTCTGTACTGCCCCTGATTCTCTTCCTCCGGCCCCTGCCAAACCAGACAGATATTACAGGGTCCCGGACACACACTACCATTTGTATAAGGCTCCTGTTGCAGACCCTGAAACCATTTCACAGGGCCCTAAAGGTGTGGCAGCTGCCTCTGCCAAAAACCCTCTTCCCTCTGAAAGGGAATCTAGAGCATTAGAGAGATGGGGTAAAAAGGTTTATACTTCTGCTACTCTTTCGGCCAGGGCCTTGAACTGTCAATGTCACATGATTCAGTACCAGGAATTTTTGTTAGATCAGATAAACAAAAAACTGTCTTCTCCTGAACCTTTAGATCGCAAGTCCCTTCAGGATTTGGTACATAACTATCAGCAGGTCAGTAACCATTCCTTAAAATGTGGCTATGATGCACTGGAGGCTTCCTTTAGATCAGCTATGACTGGAACAGTGATTCGAAGGCATGCCTGGTTAAAAGAACAATCCTTACCAGACCATGTTAAGTCAAAACTCCTAGATGCTCCCATGGAGAAACAAAGTTTGTTTGGCTCCCCTGCACAGGAGGTTCTAAAGAAGGTGGAAGAAAAGCAAAATCTGTCCAAACAGTCAAGGATTTCTTACAGGTCCAACCTCCGAGGTTTAGCCGAAATTGGCCTTCGAAGAATTGGTCCTTTCCAGACAACTCCAGAGCCCAGAGAGGCAGAAATAGATGCCCCAGAGGCAGAGGTCAATCTAGGGGTGCCTACAGGGACGCCAGTGGCAACCTACCAACCAGAGAAATACTGCCACAGATTCAACTACAACCACTTCCACAGGGCAGACACAATGACTTGGCTCTAGTTCCGCCTACCAGGGAACAACTGGAAGCACCCTTGGGCGGGCTAGCCTTATTCTCCGACAACTGGCATTACATTACAGGAGACAAATGGACTTTACAAACAATAGACAAGGGCTACAGGTTTCACTTCCACACTTTACCAAAAAAGAGAGGAATGCCAAACCTACCACCAAGCCAAAAAACAGACGCTCTAAGACAAGTCAACAACTTACTAAAGATGAGAGCTATAGAAGAGGTACCACCTATGGAACAAGGCCAAGGATTTTACTCCAGGCTTTTCCTTGTACCAAGAAAAGAAAATCAATGGAGACCTATTCTAGACTTGTCCGCACTGAACTCATACCTCATTGTACCAAAATTCAAAATGCTGACCCTCCAGCAGTTTCTTCCCATGCTGGTCAAGGAGTCTTGGCTGGTGACTCTAGATCTCAAGGAGGCATACCTGCACGTCCCTATACGACCAGATTGCAGAAGACACCTCAGATTTCTTGCAGGATCAGAGCATTATCAATTCTCAGCATTGCCTTTTGGCTTATCTACTGCGCCCAGAGTATTCACGAAATGCCTGGCATCAGTAATTGCTCATTGCTGGCTTCAGGGAATTCAAATTTACCCATACCTGGACGACTGCCTAATACAAGTGGACAACAAGGCAAAATTAACAAAAGATTTGGAAAATGTCATACAACTGTTGCAAGCCTTGGGATACACAGTCAACATGCAAAAGTCAAGACTAGTACCATCCCAAAGGATAACATTCTTGGGTGCAGAACTGGATACATCAATTCAGATGGCTTTTCTCACAGAAGAAAAACAAAAGCAACTACCACCCTACTTCATGACATTAACAGCACAAACTCTGCTTACTGCAAGGAAAGTCCTGCAAGCCCTGGGCTACATGGCATCATGCATAATATTGGTTCCACATGCCAGGCTACATATGAGAAAGCTACAATGGTACCCAAGGAATGTATAGTCTCAACACAAGCACAGTCTAGAAGCCCAGATTCCAATAATTCCATGCCTGAAGCAAGAATTCCTGTGGTGGGCTCAGGCCTGTCAGTGGAACCAGAGGCTTCCCTTTCCACAAACCTCATCCAAGCCAGACCATCACCATGGACGCCTCAGACCTAGGATGGGGGGCACACATGGTGGACAAGTGTATTCAAGGCCTATGGACCCAAGACCAGCTGAATCTACACATAAATCTAAAGGAGATGTTGGCAGTGAAAAATGCGATCCAGGCATTCAGACCACTCCTTCAATGGGGTCATCTGCTGATAAGGACCGACAATACCACAGTCATGTGGTACATCAACAAACAGGGAGGTACACATTCATATCCTCTATGCCGGATGGCAATGGACCTGTGGAATGTGGCCCTGAATCTCAACATTCAACTTCAGGCCAGATTTGTACCAGGAAAAGAAAATTCTCTAGCAGACACCTTAAGCAGAACTACCACGGATGCTCACGAATGGATGCTGCATCCAGATATCTTCAAAGCCATAACAAAGAAATGGTGACTACAGACATAGACCTGTTCGCCTCCCCACACAACCACCAATTGAAGAAATTTTGCACAAGAGCATACCACCCACTTGCTTGGAGGGTGGACTCCCTTTCCTTCAGCTGGAAAAACCTGACAGCATATGCATTTCCACCTCTTCCCTTGATGTACAAAGTTCTACTGAAGATCAGAGAGGATCAGCCAAGGGTAATCCTGATAGCTCCAGACTGGCCGAGGCAACATTGGTACCCGCTACTGAATAGCATGTCTTGGACACACGCATGGCCTCTTCCTGTATGTCCCTTACTTCTAACACAGGACAACTACAAGAACCTACATCCAAACTTGAAAACACTGCAGCTAGCTGCTTGGAATATTGCATAAAACAAAATAACCCAGGTTTATCTCAGAGGGTTAAGGACATTATCCTGGAGGCACGCAGACCTTCCACAAGGAAGACTTATTCAGCCAAGTGGAAAAGATACCTCATTTGGAGTGCAGCAAAGGGAGAAAATGTCTCATTGGCAAACATAGCACACATCCTGGAATATTTAGCAGAACTGTTCCACAATGGCCTGTCTTACTCCTCCATTAAGATTCATGCATCAGCAATTTCAGCAGAATACAACATGGATCCTCCTGTCTTCTCTCATCCTCTACTCAGGCAGTTTTTGAGAGGAATCAAAAATGTAAAACCTCCAAGGAAACCACCTTTACCTACATGGGATCTCAACTTTGTGCTGAAAAAGTTAACACTTCCTCCTTTTGAACCAGCAGCAACAGCAGAATTACAGTTCTTGTCTTGGAAAACTGCTTTCCTGCTAGCAATCACTTCAGCAAGAAGGGTATCTGAGTTACAGGCGTTAATGGCAGTACAACCCTTCCTTATCTTCCATCAGGGCAGAGTCTCTCTGAGAACTAACCCTACCTTTATGCCAAAAGTGGTCTCCAGAGTATCATTGAACCAAGCGATTCATTTACCTACATTCTTCCCCAACCCACAAAACAGGGGGGAAAGACTACTACATACCTTGGATGTGCACAGACAATTACGCTACTATCTGGACAGAACTAAGACCAGCAGAAAAACTGACCAGCTTCTGGTAGCATATGCAACAGGAATGCAAGGAAAAGCAATTTCAAAACAGACAATCTCAAAATGGATAGGAAATTGCATTCGATTTTGCTACACTTTTCATGGAAAGATGACAACTGAAAATATCAGACCTCATTCCACAAGAGCTACAGCCACCACTACAGCTTTCCTACGAGGAGTGGCTACCAAAGACATTTTAGAAGCTGCTACTTGGAGCTCCGTGCATACATTTGCCAAGCATTATAATCTTCCCTTATATTCTAGATCCCGAGCAGGTTTTGCAACTGCTGTTTTGCAAGGGATCTTAACTACACCATCTTTATCTTAGTGCCTCCTCCCCCAGTTTGGCTATGGTATTCTACCCATATGTTAGGACTGCAGATGCATCCTTGAAGGACATAGTACAGTTTTGTACCTACCATAAATGTAGATGTCCGATAGGTATGCATCTGCAGTCAGGATTACCCACCCTCCTTCCCCTCTGTGGTATTCCTAGGGTATTTACCCCTCTTTTAGCTAGCTGGGGGAATCTATTATGGTGTATTTGTTTGTATATATGTGTATGTGTGTATATATATATATATATATATATATATATATATATATATATATATATATTCTTATATTGTTTGCTCTCTACTGTTTGGAATTATTTGCATTTATCCAAATTTAGCCTTCCTAGAGGGCACCTGGCATCTGGGGCAAGAAACACTGAGGAAAATGGTGTCGGCTGATGCCTTTATACCCAATAAACAGCAGCTATGACGGGTGAAGTGTGACATCAGCCGAGGCCAGACCCAGACTTTGGAATCCGGCCGACCGAAGGGCTGCCTGAGGCAGGACAACCCATATGTTAGGACTGCAGATGCATACCTATCGGACATCTACATTTATGGTAGGTACAAAACTGTACTTTTCTTTACCCCTCCCCCCTTTCATTTGTATCCTTCCTCTTATGTTATGTATATGAGTCTTGACTGTATTGCTGTGAAGTATCCCTTCAGATCACATAATCCTAAACCACCTTGTTCTGCGGAGAGAAACCGCTTATCCCATTTAACTCTTGCCCATTTCTCCTTCTACATAAATTCCGTCAACTCTTTCCTAATTATGGCCCATGACTTCTCTGGTTGATAAAAATATGCCAGACCCACATATAAAACTGAGGGAGGAGAAACATTTTCACTTCTTGTATCTTGCTGTCCATTGATGCCCAGCAGCTTCCATCTCTCAATTTTTGTGTTCTATTCTGTTTAGTCTCTTCCCACATACCTTTTGCTGCTATAATATAATCCTTTTTAGTCAAACACCTAAATACTTCATCTTAAGTCCCAATAGATACAAATATTGCTGAACTAATTAATGTGTCTACATATTTACTGCAATAGTATTTATTTTATTTTCATTTATTTTATACCCTTAATAGCCTGAAAAACTGTCTCAGTATTCCTCAACACGAAGATGTCCTTTTCTGGATTTTTTAAGTGTAAAATATCTGTGATTAAACCTAATCTTTCTTGATTACCGTACCAGTTATATCCTTGAATTTGTGGGGGTCCCTTGTTTTCTCTACCAGGAACTCTATAAAGAAAGGAAGGGGACACCCTTGCCTTCTTCCTCTGTTCAAACGCATCTTGTAGGAGAGGAATCCTGCCTCCTTAATTCTTGCTATGAATCCTTCATGTAGCCTGCTAATTAACCCAGTAATTCTCTCAAGAATCACATATGTCCCTTATTATAAAATCCCTCTAGCAGATGCCTTCTGTGCATTATTTTCTTGCACTCTGCTTTCCTCTGGATCATCATCATTCTGTTAATGTTATAAGTTTGCTTCCTCTCCATGAAACCACATTGATCCATATCGGTCAATTTTGGCACACCTTTGCTGTTCTTTTTGGTGGTATAGACATAAAATACTTTAATTTCAATTTTATACCATTATTATAATTTATATGAAGCTGGGTCTGAAGGGTCTTGACACTTAGGAAATACAGCCACCACAGCTTTCTTCCAAGATACAGTTATTATCCTTCATTTTAAATTATAAACCTTCCAGATCTTCATCAGTTTCTTCCCTCATAATTCCCAAACTTGCATAGGAATACCATCAGTTTTTGGAGTTTTCATTGTCAATTAATATACAACAGCGTTTCTATCTCATCCTGTCATACCATGGCTATTAATTTGTGTGCCTCTTCCTTTTATAACCTTAGCATAGTTAAATATTTGCATTTGTTCCTTTTCTTTGTTTTGTCATTCCCTGCTTTATTCAGATAAGTGTAAAATTTCCTAAATGTCACCAGTACCTTTATAGAATATCTAGCCGCTTTTCTTGATATGGGTTTCCTAGGTTTGACAAATAACCCTTTCTACTTTCTGCCACTTAAATCATTGTGCTAGGATTTTTTTCTGCTCTGGAGTTACTGAAAATACTTGCTTAGTAGTAACCTTTTGTAACCTGTGCATATTATCTAAAAAAGTAGAACACCAGCAGTAAATAGCTTTTACAATAAATTTTCTCCGACCTTTTATTTGTGAGACCATACTGTCAGACATAACTGGTTTTCTTTAGTCTGCTATAATTTCTCATTCTGAATTGAAGAAATAAACTCATTCAGCCATGGGTGGTTGCCTACTGACAGTTATGTCTTAACAGTACACTTCCTGTCTCGTAGGACCTCACTGTCCCCCTGCTTTTTCACTCAAGTGAATGTTTTCCAAGACTTAGGGAAAAAAAACTTGGAAAACTTTTGACAACTTACTGAATGCTTGTGTAGTGCATTATAAGCTTTTTTTTTTTTGGAATATAAGTGGTCTTGTATCAATTGCTGTAACTGAGTCATCATACTAATGTAATGGGCCAAGCAAAAATTGCATACAACTGCATATACCACATTTATTGAAGTAATCTCTCTTTATTACAGCTTGCTACATACCTGCTGCTGCTGTTATAGAAAATACAAGAATATGTTCTCATTTTCTCTGCTGGGACATTGTTCTAGGCACCTTTGTTGTGTTTTACTCTTTTTATAACTGGTCTTTATTTCCCTTTATATTGTTAAATAAGTGATTCCATTCCTTTGGTCACTGTTAGAGTATTACTAACATATGGGCTGTCTTGCCAAAGATAACTGATGTCCGGCCAGGATATCAAAGCCTGGGCAAGTTCCTCTTGCTCCATACATCTGTTCTGTATTATGACGTCATCCTGAAGGAGGTAAGAGGTACATAAGGGATGTACAGGTGCGAATTATCTCTTAACTGTCTTGCCTGCAGCCCAAGTACTCAACTATTGCATCAGCTTCAGTCTGTCAGACATACAATTTATACTTCTTCCTAAGCCATTGGGCAAATAAGTATCTCTGTGTGAGCCCTTCCTTTTCTCTTTATTTTTGCTTATAAGTTTTGTACATTCATTGAAGAGTGTAAAATTTGATTGTGGGAGTTAAATTACAAAGACCATCATTTTTTTTTTTTTTTTTGCGCTTGGGTACTGAGCAGAGCTATAGAGACTATTCAGTTTGTCAGCCATTTGTATCAAGGATTCTGCATAGCAGCCTGCCTTCATTAAATGTGTACCTTGAGAATCAGAAGCTTAAAATAACTCACCCAAAATAATGTGATATCTGAAACCTTGTCTTCCAATATCCATCTGATGCCGAAGAAGTCTAAAAACCAAAGCTGAAGACTTCCGCTGTCCTTTCGGATCCAGTTACCTCAATCATGTCTTTTGATGAGACTTTGGATAATCTCGTTCCTGCAGGTATTCCCTTTATCATGACCCTCTTGGTGGCTAGTATGGTGCTGCAGTCTGTCTTGTGTGGCCAGTCATCTGTTTGTTATAAAAAGGGGGAACCTGTGCTTATTAGTTTGGAGGGGCCTGACAGCATGCCTCATTTCTTAGGGTGGAAGTTGATGGTTCTTTGAGGTATGTCAGGGCTCACATTTCTCCTTTTATTTAGGCAAATGTTGCCATTAAGAAGAAGCAGAAGACTAAACATATTGTTCCCCCTCAGATGTCTAAGGATTCTTAGAAGGAGTGCCAGGAATTTACATAGGGGCTTTTCAAAGCCATTATGTCCTTGACGCTTCTTTCATTTTCTTCATGCTGCTGTTACTGCTTCCCCTTCATCTTCTCCTCTCAAAAAGCAAATAAAGGATTCTGAAGTGGGGAATAATTAGGTCTGATGGGGAAGATTCCTTGGGCTTTTCTTCCAAAATCCATTCCCCTATGGCTTATTCCGGTGATGTTGGAGATAACTTTTCTTCTGATTCCCCTGTGGAAGACTGCTCCTTTGGAGACACTCATTAAAATGGTGCAACATATTCAGTGGGAGGGTTCCAAATTAGGTGTTGTCCAGAAAAGATACTATGCTTCTTTGGAAATAAGGGTGCCTAAACCTTCTGCCATCTCCTGTGTTTTGGAGGCTTTACTGGGTAATTTTTCCACCGCGCCTGATGATCGTGAGTCTCCGCAACCTGCCTCAGCAAAACTGAATGAGTTTTACATAAGAACCAACCTTTAGAGCTAATTTATTTACCTTTTTACAGAAAAAGCTACAGAACTTTCTTCTTTCCTGTAATGTTTTGCCCTCTAATAAAGACAGCAGGGCTATTGATTTAACACAAAGGTGTATACTTCTGCAACATTTTGTTTTAGGGCTATCAAATGCCAAACCCATATGATCAGATACCTTTTGTCTGTTTTTGGGTGACTTAGGCAATGTCTTTTCAGAGTAATCTGGAGAAAATCTTCAGCATTGTCTCCTCCTAACTGTGCTCATGTTGCTAGGCATTTTAAGTGCATCTATGCTGTTGATGCCTGTTTGTGAGAGCAGCTGTACTGGGTGTATTCTTTGTAGATTCTCATGGCCTAAACTGCAGCCTTTACTCGAGGGTGTCAAAGGTAAACTTCTGGACTCCTGTCTGGATAGGCAACGTGTGTGTGTTTCTCTTGCTGCAGAACATTTCATGACTTTACAAGAGAAAGTTAATATCATGAAATTTAAGCAAATCTTACTTTCTCCACTACCCAAATTCTAGAGAAACTACTCTACTAAGGCTAGTCCCTTTTTTCGTAAGGAATACAAAACCATCCCAGAGTAGTTAAAAAAAAAAAAAAAAAAAATCTGGACAAGTCTGAGCAGGATTCCAAGGGTTCAAAAACTCCCCTTTCCTGATGAACCAGCCTACTTATCAACTTTTGCCTCCCTCTTCTCTCCACCTTGGCCATTCCCAGATTCCTCTATGTAAAAAGCTCTCTCTCCCCTTCCCACCCTGGCAATCTGTAACATCAGACAGAAGTGTTCTATCCATCAACCAGAATAGTTACAGGATTTCTTGGATTGCTTCTCTTCTTGCAGGGCTTCCCCAGTCTCCTTCAAACCAAATTCACCTTATTCTTCCTGTTTTTCAAGACCTTTTCTAACTGTGTTCACTAGAGTTTGTGCCCCTCATCTAGAAAAATAATTTCATTTAAGAATGTTAGGCACTAGAAAAGAGAAACTGGAGACCTATTTTGGAGCTTTCTTTTCTCAACACTTTTCTCAAAATTCCAAGTTTTGAGACATCGCCCCTGTAGTCCTTACTTCCAGTGATTCTTGCCCAAGCCTTTTTGGTGACAGTGGATTTAAAGGATGTTATTTTCATTTTTATATTTTTTCAGTATATGGCCAGTATTTAGGATATCCTTAAGGTTTTGTGTTTCTTCTTTTTCTGCTTTACAGTTTGGCCCTTCTACTGCCCTAAATTATTCAAAAAGTGCCTAGCCTGTCATTGCCTTTGCAAACTTTGAGGAATTCGTATTGTTCCTTATCTAGACAATCTCCTGATTCAGACTCCTTCCCAAGAGATTCTGCTTAGAGATTTGGATTTGATTATGAATAATCTGAGCAGACTGGGGTGTTCTCTGAACTTCAGAAAGTCTAAAGTTCAGTCCAGTATTTCATTTTCTTAGCATGCAGACTCACTACTCGAATTACAGCTTTCTTTTTACTTAAGTTAGTTTCCATTTAGTTTACTTTTAGTAACCCTTTTCGCTTAAATGTAACCTCAGCAAGAGAGATTTTGAAAGGCCTGGGATAACATACCATCAGCAATTCCCAATATACCTTATTCCAAACTCCATATGAGGAAGATAGAGTGGAATCTCAAGTCAGGTTGGACTCAGCACTGCCATCTGTTATCCTTCCTAATTCCTATATTGCCTTTCATTAAGAAGACATTTCTTTGGTGGATAACCAGATTCCACCCAACCCAGAAGTACATTTTCTGGTTCCTTCTCCTTTTCAAGACTTATTCACGGATGCTTCAGATGTGGAGTAGGGAGCTTGTTTCAAGAGCAACAGGATCCAGGGAATTTAGTCACACAAAGAGACGAAGGACCACTTATCATAAAGGAAATATATGGATTGAAGAGTTAAGATCCTTCCATTATCTCTGGACTCCAGGTCCTCTTTGAATTTACACAGGCAATACCACAGTAATGTGGTTCAAAAACAGGGAGTTACCAAGTCTTAATACTGTTTTTGCATATTAAACCCAGTTGCTTGGGGCTCAGTAGTTCAGCTCAACATTTTCTTTCAAACTGTATACATTCTATCAGAAAAGAACACTATAGCAGATTTTCTGAGCAGATCGAGAGCAGAGTCTCTCAAGTGGATGCTGAACAGAGAAGTCTTTTTAAACATTGTCCATCAGTGGGTAACTCCCCAGATTGGTCTTTTTTTGCCTCTGCACACCAAAGACAAAGCAGGCTGTTCTGCTCTATAGTGCCATGCCTTAAGGCTTGGAAAATGGATGTCATGCCTTTTTCTTAGAAGTGGAAGTTCATTTATGCATACCAACCACTTGCTGGGATTCCAAAATCCTATTTAAAGTCAGGAGTTACAGACCAAAAAATATTGTTGGTGATTTTCTTTTGGCCCAGGCAACACTGGCTTCCTCTTCTCTTCCACTTGGACAGTGGGCAGTCATCACACAGTACTTCACAGGATTGACTTGCTTAACAAAGAAAAAAGCATCTTTAATTCCCCCCAATCTATAGACCTTGAATCTAGCTCTCTGGATGATAGCACTTCAATTCCTTATAGGCACTACTTTCCTGAGGATGTGCTTCAAATTCTACAGGATGCTGCAAAGTGAACTATGGAAAATCCTGTGTTTGTAAATGGAAGAGATTTTCCTTAAAAAATAACCAAAACCCTTATCAACTGGGTATTCTAATATTCTTTTGTGACTTGCTCAAAGATGGACTGGTGTTTTCTTTTATCAAAGCACACTTTGTCAGCCATCTCTGCTTACCTGTCTTTGGATCAGCCACTGTCATGTTTTTGACATCAGTTTCATGCATGGCATCCTGCACAATTAGTCCTCCAAAGAGGGCCATTCCCCCTTCTTGGGATCTCAGCTGTGTTTTTGAGCGACATACCTAGTCCCCTGTTGAACCTGCTGCATCTTCATCTCTACTTTGAAAACTATCTTTGTAGCTTTGTCTGCTTAAAGGGTGTCAGCTGCATTGATGGCCATTCTACCCAGATCTTGTATTCATTGTATGTCCATAGACAAATCAAACTTTGTTTAGATAAACCCCAAAGTATCAGAAAATCTAACCACTTTTTGTCTGTTTACACAACTAGAGCTTGGGTTTTCCTGTTTCCAGTTCGACTTTTTCTAACTAGATTTTTAAGGTCATCTCCTTTTGTTATTCTTATATGATGATCCGCTTCAGGCTCCAATAAAAGTGCATTCCATAAAACTACACCATCTTCAAGAGCTTTCTTCAAGGGTATGGATTCTATACGCTTGAAACAGGCACTTTGTCTTCTATTCATACTTACATTTAACACTATAATATTGATGTATTTCTAGGACTTGAGCATGGTTTGCTAGGTGTATCATTCAGAGTCTTGTAGACCATAACTCGGCTCAGTCTACCTCCATCCTTTCTTTAAAGACAGCTTTGGAAGTCTCCTGTCTGTCTGTAATACGGCAGCAGTGATCCAAAGAAAGGATATGGTACAGTTGTGTTAGAACTTATGACAACAGTAGATGTCTGACTTCTGACGATTGTAGAATTACATCCCACCCTCCTTATCCACATTGTTAATTTTTGGTATGGGGTTGATTGTTCTTTCCTCCAACTCTTCTTCACTTGTACATATGTGCATAGTTGTTTTACTTCATGTCATTGGTCTGGGTCAAGAAAGTCTTGAGGTGATTTATGTTTGTACGTGTCTTAAATACCCCTTACCTCCTTCAGAATAAGTTCATATGTCAGACATACAGCTCAAGCAGGATTAGGCCAGCCTTTGATGTGCTGCCTGTACTTCAGCTGTCCTGGCAGGATATCCCATCTGTTAGTAGTACTGCAACAGTGATCTGTAGGACATCTACTGTTAATGGTATCATGTCCTAACTGAAATTGTTGCATCATTTTTAACATATGGGATTTTTTGTCTTCTGTCCGGCTGGCGTACCAAAGCTTCAACTTCGAGGGTCTACATCCGACATGTGACCTCAGCTGTTGTACATGGAGATATATAGGCCTATTTACACACTAGTACCCCAGACTATCTAATAGCCAGCCCTCACTCAGGTTGCACATCCTTTGGACTGATTTTTGTTGGGTCATTGGTACCGTGGCTTCCCTTTATCATGTTTTAAATAAATGTCCCATTGGGGGAACCTTCCTTTTTCAAGTATTTTGACTGTGTCATTCACTTTTATTTGATGTCAGCTAGGAGGGGAAAGTGCATGCGTAGCGGGCAGATCCCATATAAGGACTTTAACACTAAGTGTCTTTTTGTTTAGAGCCAGAACACAACAACAAAACCTGCTCTATCTCCCCATTGCTGGTTTCTAAAACCCTTGCGGGAGGCTTTTGTCCCTGAACACTTTCTTTGAAACTCACCGTCTAAAATTCCTGACCCAAACCAAAATGGGGTAATCCCCTGCATCCAACGTTGCCCTTCTGCCTGAGAAGAAGCTCAAAAGACCCTTAGATAACTGAGCCTTGCACTTATGAGTCATATGCATCTGCTAAGGCTTACAGAACCAGCAGTCTGTCAGATACCTTCTCAGTTGCCTGCTATCAAGACCCTGTTAGAGACCAGTATGGGTCTATGCCTCTAATGAACCACGTCATCATTTCAGTGGGTCCACAAAGAATGCCTCAAATCCTTGTTGGGGGAGAGGTTCCTGATACCCTAAATTGTGCCAAGGTTCCAAACCTGTGAGTCTAGTTGATGCAGAATTGCACCTAGAAAGAAAAAGCAGAAAACTAGGCATGTGACCTCCTCTTCAATTTTCAAAGAAAAAGAAAGGCTGGGCTTCTCCCTGGGCTTGTTTAAGGCAACCATGGCCCTGAAGTCTACTTCCTTTGTATCACAGTTGCCAGAGGCTACACTGCAAAGACATACTCAAGTTTCCGTTTTCTCTGTTGAGGAACAGGATCTGGATTCTAATCACTCCCTGGATTATTCCTCACAGATGCATAGGTTCATGGGTATGTACCAAGCTAATTGCCCTGGAGCCTTTGCAAGCCTAGCCCATAGGATTACCCTGGCATCGTGCCAGCCAACTTAAGTTCCTAGTGCCTCTGTCGAGTAGAGCCACTGCAGTGATCCCCAGGTGCATTCCCCTGAATAGCTCCCTTCTGATGAAGATGACTCTTCCCCTGATTCCCCTACTGAGGATGTCTCCTTTGGAGCAACTATCCAGAAAATTGAGACGTTTTGATTTGCAAGCTAAGCAAATCTCATATGTTCAAAAGAGATATTACAGTCTCCTGTAAATGGGTACTCCTACCCCCTGTCCAGTCCCTCTGGTACTAGATGCATTTCAGGACACCTTTTAATCTGCATCTTTAAAAAGAAAAATCTGTGGTATAGAGTTCATAGATTAGTATTAGGCTAACTGCCCTTGTGGGCTATTTTAAGCCTAGCCAATTAACCCATACAAGGATCAAGCCCTGTACCTTGCATCTATAAGGCAAATATCTTAACCATTATACCAACCTCCCTCCCCTCGAAGTATCAGAAGATCCAGTATGCAGCCTATGCTGAATCAAAAACAAAGTCAGCAGAAACTTCGCAGTGTGGAGGGTGTGAAGTTCACTCCTTGAAATGTTATGCACCTAGTTCACTAATAAAAATCAAAATTTAAAATACGCAATACAAAGTAATAAAATAGTAGAACACAGTCGAGTTAAAAATGGAATATCCTTTGAAACAAACAAGCGATCCTAGCTGAGTATAATGAAAAGCATTAAAGACATTCATTGTTTATATATAATCAGGTTATTTGGAGCAAGGGAGTGGTTGTAGAGGCTGGTCCTGTTAAGAGCAGTAAAAGCGTTAAACTCATTCCTTTAACCAGGTCCCCTTCGCCCTTAACACCATAGTGTAAACTGAGACTGTGTGACTTTCAGTTCGAGGGTAGCGCAGTCTCACTTTACACTATGGTGTTAAGGGGGAAGGGGTACTTGATTAAAGGAATCAGTCTGTGTTTTTCAGTATGGGATATTCCATATTCTCTGCCAGTTTTCCATTCAGAGCTATTAACTACCAGGTGCAGATGACTAAATGTTTGCCATCTGCTCTGCGGTCTCTGAATATGATCATATCCAACCCACAATCTGCAGATTCCAAGCAACAAATGCAGACCTTACTGCCCCAAGCAACTGAAATTGCTAGGCATGGCATCACATGCAGCTTAGACACTGTGGATGCCTCTTTCACGACTGCAGTCCCAAGTTCAGTCATTTAGACATTGTACTTTGTTGAGCAGCCAACTCATCTGAGAGGACTTCAAATCCTAGACTTCTCACTAGACAGTCTTGATGCTGCAAAACTCTACAAAGCCTTACAAGACCAGAGTAACACTGTGAAGGACTGCAGGCAAATTTTACTTTCTACATTCCTTAGATACCACACGGACTACCCATCTAGGTCTGGTACCAAAAAGGTACCCTCTCTGCCCAGTAAGAAGCCAAGAAAATCACCTAGAAAAAGATGCTGAAACAAACTACATAGGGAACCTTCTTCGGGGAGGCCTCCCTTTGGAGGCAAAAACCTGTGACTACCTTTCCAGCTTCACCCCTCCCCTCCACAATCTCTTCACCCATCTTTCAAAAAGAGTTAGTTTCCCTTCCTTCTGGGAAATAACCACAGACAAAAATGGTTCTTGAATGTCCTCAAGAAGGCTATATCATGTCATGGGAAAGCATCCCCTGTCTGAAGGGCTTGCCTGCTTTGCAGCAAAACAAGCTTCCTTTGCTCAGCTTTGTCTATCAAGACTTGCTAGATCAAGGCACAATAGAAAGAGTGCTACCCTCCTTCATAGGAAAAGGGTTCTATTCTAGAATCTTTCTGGTGCCAAGGAAGGACATTGGAGACCCAGTCTGGCTCCCTGTCTTCTAAACATATTTCTAAAGGTACCTACTTTCAAGATGTTCTCTCTGCATATCTTTCTGCCTTTTTCTTCCTTAAACTTTCCTTGCATCACTAGACATGAAGGGTGCCTGCCTTCACATCCCCATTTGACCTTCTTGCAGGAAATTTGTCAGAATTTTCCGTGGCTCATCACAATTTGTTTACTTTGCTTTTTTGGTCCTTCTGTGACACCAGAAGTTTTCACAAAGTGCCTAGCTCCAGTGGTAGCCTTTTGTCACACACACAGTCCTGATTTCTGATTTTCCTTTAATTTGAATGACCTAGTGATTCACGCTGTCTCCATTGACTCCCGCCTTGAACATGTACATTTCATGGTACGTTTCCTGTTCATCCCGGGGTTCACAATCAACTTCAAAAAACTACATCTCACACCTACTCAGACTCGTTTTTTTTCTGTGTTGCGTACTAGAGAGAGACACAGTGCTTGCTTTGCTTCATCAGGAGAGCATTATCAGTCCAGTCACCTTTTTCAAAAACTTCTACTCAGTGTCGCACTAAACAGCAAGGGAGATGCTCTGGCCTTTTGTTTTCATGGCATCTGCCATTCTAGTGGTTCCTTTGCCCGGACTGCATATGCAGAAAATTCAGTGGTAGTTGAAATTCATCTGGTCTCAACATTCCCATCTCCTGAATACCCTAATCCCCCTATTAGTGGGAGAAGACAGGTTATGCTCAACCCAGGTCTTCCCTTCACTCCAGCCCCACACATCCAAGTTGTTCACACAGATGGTTCCTACTGAGCATGGGAGGCCTAGTGAAAAAAGTCTACACATCTGCTACCTTAGCAGTGAGAGCCATTAACTACAAGACTCGCATGGCCAAATACTCCCTGGCTCTGCTTTTGATGTGGCTAAGCAATTGGGGGACTTCCCTGACTCCCTGGGTAAGGCTAAAACTCAAGTACGTAAGCACCATCAAGTACACTTATGATGCAGTAGAGGCCTCGTCTAGGGCTGCCACCTCAGGGTCTGTTATCCGGAGATATTCCTGGCTTAGGTTGCAACCTGTCCTTGATATCAAGTCTAAACTCCTAGACATTCCTTTGGACAACAAAGCTTTATTTGGTTCAGCAGCTACTGAACTTTTCAAGGCCCTTCAAGAGAAGGGTAAGGAACTACAGGATATGAGAAACATTTTTGTCTCGCTGGTTCCACGCTTTCAAAGGAACTACTCTGCCAAGACCTCCTTTGTGAGAAGGCATGCCAGATAGATGCCAACCAAAGGCAAAAAAGATTCCAGGAAACGGACCTCCTCCAGGCCTGCTCCCTCTACTCCTGCTCCCAAACAGCCCTTTCAGGCTAAGCCTGGTAGCCTGTGACTACCAGGCATTGGATCCAGACAACCCTCTTTCCATGCGTCTCTCTCTCTCTCTCTCTTTCCCTGCTTGTTATCAGGTTACCCAGGACTTTTGGGTCCCCTCTCTAATAAAACAGGGATACTTCATGACATGGGCAACCAAGCCTACTTCCAAAGGCATTCTTCAACCCCCTTGAGACCAGCCTGCTTCCTTTCCTCCTGTTCTTCAGCAACTCCTTACACAAGGAACAATACAATAAGTTCCTCCTCATGCAAGAGGAAAGGGATTTTACTCCAGGATCTTCCTGGTTCCCAGGAAAGAAGGTCCCTGGAGACCAGTCCTGGATTTGTCCCATCTCAACACTTTCCTCCAGGTACCCTCCTTTCGGATGCTCACTCTTCCTACCCTCCTTTTCCCCCCCAGGCCTTCTTGGTATCCTTGGATATAAAGGACACCTACTTGCACATCCCACTGCATCCCATCTTCAGGAAATTCCTCTGCTTCTCACTGGGTTCTGCACACTTTCAGTTCTGTGCTTTGCCGTTTGGTCTCTCTATGGCCCCAAGAGTGTTCACAAAGTGACTAGCACCAGTCATGGCCTTTGCCAGAACAAGGGGAATCCAACTCTTCCTTTACCTAGAAGATATCCTTATACAGGCCCTGTAAATTCCAATGATCCTGCAACACCTAGACTTCACTATTTCCCTCTTAAAGTCTGGGGTTCAAGGTAAATCTCAAAAAATCATCCCTGATACCCTCACAGGATCATGTGTTCCTGGGGTACATGATCCTAACAGAAAAAAATGGTTCATCTTCCCCCAGAAAAAAAAAATTCTCTTCTTATTTCAAGGAGTTACTCCCTCTAAAAGCCCTTTCAACAAGGGAGTTTCTCAGACTCTGGATTTGTGGCCTCTACCACCACCATGGTATCCCCTGGCAAAGCTTCACATGAGGGAGTTCCAGTGGTACTTGAGAACAGTCTGGAAACAACAGCTGCACTCCCTGGAATTCATAGTTCCCATGCTTTTCCAGGGAATTGAATTGGTGGATAGCCCAGGTAAAGGACAATCCTTGCCTGCCCCTACCACCCATAGCAGGACCTTTTCACAGATGCTTCAGACACAGGTTGGGGAGCAACCTTAGGGAAATGGAGAGTGAGAAACTCATGGACATTTGCTCAACAGAAAGAGCACATCAATATGAAGGAAATGAGAGCCTTGATATTAGCCCTACAAATTTTCAAGGATCATCTCCTACCAGGAATGCTGAAGTGGTACACAGACAGTACCACTGTGCTGTGGTACATCAATGAACGGGGGGGGGGGGGGGCAAGTTCCACCTCCTGTGAATGTTGGCCTTACAAGCATGGGAAATCACCTTAGAGAGACAAGTCCACATCCAAGCCATCTACATACCTTCAGTGGAAAATGTGATGGCAGATACTCTAAGCAGAACCATTATTCAGTCTCATGAATGGATGTGAAACAGGTATGTGTTCCTGGACCAGGTCCCTTGAGAGAGTATTCCGGATGTGGATCTGTTTGCCTTTCCCATGAACAGACTGCTTCCAACCTTCTGCTCCAGGGTACCACATCCCGAAGCATGGAGGGTGGATGCTCTCTCATTCCCTTGGAAGGGGTCATATGCGTATGTATCCCCCCTTCCCTCTCGTACAAAAAGTTTTGCTGAAAATTTAGAACAACCACAAATCTTGTTGGTGACTCCCTGTTGGCTAAGGCAGCATTGGTTCCCCCTATTACTCAATCTAGCCAAAGGCAGTCACCACAAGTTACCCCACTGGATAGACCTGCTCACACAGGAGAAGGGAATGCTGTTCCACCCCCAGTTGTCCACTCTGAATCTTACCCTATGGGTGATGGGGCATTGATTCCCTTCAGACACCTGTACACTGAGTACGTGCTTCAGGTTCTGCAGGAGGCCAGAAAAATAACTGCCAGGAAATCTTTTCTTTCTAAGTGGAAGAGATTTTCTGTCTGGTGTCAAACAATTTACAGCCACTGGCAGTAGAACCTCCAGTAGTCTTGTCATACCTGTGTGAACTGATGAAGTCTGGACTGTCTTATTCTAAAATAAAGACCCACTTATCTGCCATCTCAGTCTGCCTGCCACTCACCACACCTCTGGCTTCTAGGTTAGAAGTATAATTATTTTTGAAAGGGGTTCTACACCTTAGACCTCTAAGGAAGCCCATTCCACCTCCTTGGGATCTAAATTTTGTTCTGGAGAAGGTGACATTACCACACTCTAAGCCAGCCAAAGACTGCTCTCTCCAGTACTGTACATGGAATACTGTACATGGAAAACTCTTGGGGGCCATTACTTCAGCCAGAAGAGTTTCTGAACTACAAGCCCTTATAGCCACTCATCCCTTTACTGTCTTCCATAAGGACAGGATGTGTTTATGTACTAACCCAGCCTTCATGCCCAAAGGGGCCAGTGAGCTGTCCTTTAATCAGGCAATCGACGTTCCGACTTTCTTCCCAAAACCCAGCTGAAAGAATCCTACATTCCTTAGATGGACACAGACAACTCAGATTCTATTTAGCTAAGACCAAATCCATCTGTAAATTGGACAAGCTCTTTGTCTCCTACCACCCAAGAGCCCTGGGAAACCCTGTTTCCAAGCAAACCATATCCACTTGGATTTCCAAAACCATCTCCTTTTGCTATACAGCCCATGGCAGAAGACTTCCCTTCCAGGAAAGGCACACTCCACTAGGGCAGTGTCCTTCCCTGGAGCTTTTTCCAAAGGTTTGGATACAGCTGCCATTTTAGAAGCAGCTACATAGTCCTCTGTCCATACCTTCACCAAACACTACAAGTTGGACATTGTTTCTTGAACCAAGTCCGGTTTTGCCAGAACCATTTGTCATAAATGCTCCTTTTTCTCCCCCCGTATATTAGCAGGAGATTTTGCACTCTCCCTTATGTTATGGATATAGCAGCATATGAATAGAATGACATAGTATTGTGTAAAATCTTACCATAACTTTAGATGTCCCTCTCTTCTATATGCTGCTGTATAGCTTACCACCCTGCCTTCCCCCTGACACTTGCCTGATTCCTGAGTACTAACTCCGTTGTTGCTGATTTTGGCGGCATACAGTTCTGAGGTGTGTGCTGATGTCCATTTTGTGCCCAACATCGGTTTATGGCCGATGTACACAGAGAGAGATGCAGGACATCACATGTACCCTTACAGTAGCATCTGTCTTTTGTATAATGGCTGGACACACATGAAACAACCAGAAGCAGACTCCCTTGTGTTATGGCTACAGCAGCATGTAGAAGAGAAGAACATGTAAAGTTATGGTAAGATTTTACATAACAATACTTTTATTATATCTGAAGGGTTTAGGTGGATTCCCCAGATTTTGGTAAGGAAAGACGTTCCAAGTTCCCTCATTTAAGTTAGGTAGGGTACAGAACATCCTAGGCTGGTTAACGTGGATGTTTCTCTTAAGGATATGCAGGATTTGCTGAATTCTGCCAGTCTTGTCAATAAACATTCATTGCATTGTGGTTTTGACACAATGCAGGGCTACAGCTACTGGATCTGTTATTTATTAGAAGGCATGCTTGGCTCAGGGAACAGCCCTTTCCAGAGCCTGTCAAGGCTAAATTTTAGATGTACCTTTGAATAAGGGCAGTCTTTTTGGCAGCAAAGCAGAGGAAGTACTCAAGAAGAAGGAGGTCAAGGCAAAGTCTGTGCAAACAGTTAAGGAATTTCTGCAGGGTCCACCTCCTCGCTTTAGCAGGAATTACCCTTCTAAGAGTTAGATGTTTCCTGATACCAGCAAACAGAACAGTTCTAGGACTAGAGGTTACAAATCTTCTTGGGGGCAGGTGGCTACCCCTCAAAGGTCTAAGCATTGGCATGCTTCAACTTCCAAGGTGGGAAGTTCTAAGCCCACATCTCAATCCAAACATTCTCAATGACTCTACCCAATTTCTGCCTGTTCTTGCTTGCCTGGGGAGTCCTTTAGGGGGAAAGTTGGCCTTTTTTGCAAATGTCTAGGCCACCATCATGAGTGACAAATGGGTACTCAGAACTGTTATCCCTAGGACACAGGTTTTCTTTCCACACCTTTCCAGTACCCATAGGATTCCCGGACGCTCCTGCAATCCAAAGGGCAGAAGTAGAAAAATAAATTTTGTCTCTGTTACATCTGGGAGAAACAGAAAAAGTTCCTGCTCAGCAGGTAGGCCAGGGTTTCTATTTCAGACTTTTTCCAGTTCCAAAAAAAAAAGGCACCTGGCGTCCTATCCTAGATCTATCCATTCTGAACTCTTTCCTGGTAATTCCAAAGTTCAGAATGCTCACTCTGCATCAGTTGCTGCCAAGGTTAGAAAACTACTCCTGGCTGGTAACTTTGGATCTCACAGAAGCTTATCTGCACATCCCTATCAGGGAAAGTTGTAGGCAATACCTTTGTTTCAGAGTGGGCAAGCAATATTATCAATTCTCTGTGCTGCCCTTTGGCTTATCTACTGCTCCTAGAGTTTTCACAAAGTGCCTGGCTCCAGTCATTACTTTTTGCAGGCAGAAGAAAATTCAGATTTATCTATATTTGGATGACTGTCTAATTCAAGCAAATTCTCAGGAACAGCTGTTAAAGGATCTAGAATGTGTAGACACTCTTCTCTCTTCCCTGGGTTACTCTCAGAGGAAAAGTCAAAAATGATGCCATCCAAGGAGACAACATTCTTGGGAGCGAGTCTGAATACAGCCGCCCAGGTGATGCATCTCACCCAGGAGAAACAGGCAAATGTTTTCAGTTTACTTCAAGGATTTGGCAAGCCGGTCCCAGCTCCCTGCAAGGAAATACCTGCAAGCTCTGGGATACATGGCCCCTTGCATTCTCATGATTCCATATGCAAGACTGCATATGAGAAAATTGCAATGGTACCTCAAGAACCTTTGGTGTCAATACACACAGGACCTGGATGTGATAATTCCTCTGCTTCCATGTCTGCAGACAGAGTTTCTATGTTGGGCGACAGCCTGTCTACAAAACAAAAGCGTGTCTTTTCGCTGACCCCCTGCCATGCAAGTTCTTACCACAGATGCATCGGACTATGTCTGGGGAGCTCACCTGGATGGCAGATGCATACAGGGACGTTGGAATGCCCGGCAGATGCACCTGCACATAAATCTAAGAGTCAATAGTTCAGCAGGCCTTACTAGCTTTCAAGCGTCTTCTTTCTCCAGGAACTCTGCTTGTCAGAACAGACAACACCACAGTCGTGGTACATCAACAAGCAGGGAGGGACTCATTCTTAATCCCTGTTCAGGCAGAGCATGAATCTTTGGTCCATAGCAGCATCCTTGGGCCTGCATCTCCTAGCTCAGTTTCTTCCAGGGAGACTCCATGTTTTGGCAGATTAGTTGAGCAGACAGACCATGGATCCTCACGAGTGGCAACTAAACAGAGCAGCCTTTTACAGCATCATTCAATGTTGGGGGCACTCATGTGGATCTTTTCTCCTCCCTAGACAACCACCTTCTGCCTCTTTTTTGCACCAGACAGCATCACAGCAAAGCTTGGAGAGTGGATGCTCTGTCCTTCCCTTGGACGCTTCGATCAGTTTATGCCTCCTTCCTCTTCTTCCCAGGGTATTATTGAAGATCAAGGACGAAAGGCCAAGGACTGTTCTCATAGCTCTGGACTGGCCCAGACAGCATTGGTATCCACTGCTTCGCAGTCTCTCCTAATTTCCACCTTGGCATCTTCCTCTGAAGCCAGATCTTTTGGTTCAGGAAGGGGGAACCGTTCTACTTCCTCATCTTCAGTTTCTCCATTTGGCAGCTTGGCTCATTGTATGACTCAGTCTTTTTCTTCTTCCCTTTCCCAGCTTCGAGAGGCCAGGAGGCCTAGCACTAGGAAGTCCTACGCTGGCAAATGGGAAAGATTCTGTCATTGGATGCAGGCTAGAGAGGAATCTTCTTCTCAGCCTACCCTTCCTCTGATCTTGGAATACCTGGCTGATTTGCTTCAGGGTGTCTTTTTCCTCTGTCAAGATCCATGCTTCAGCCATTTCTGCTCATTGTTCTTTTGAGCAACCCATTTTCTCTTATCCCCTGATGAAAATGTTTCTCAGAGGTGCTTGCAGCTTAAAACCTCCCAGAAGGGCACCTACTCCAGCCTGGGATCTTAATTTTGTTCTAGAGAAACTCACTCTTCCTCCTTTTGAGCCAGCTGCCACTGTGGATTTAAAGTTTTTGTCTTGGAAGACTGCCTTCCTCTTGGCTATAACTTCAGTAAAGAGGGTTTTGAGCTGCAAGCTTTGGCTGTGGAGCCATTCCTTATTTTTCATGCAGATAGGGTCTCCCTGAGAACCAACCCCTCCTTTATGCCTAAGGTGGTTTCTAGCCTGACTTTTAATCAGTCCATACACCTTCCTACTTTCTTTCCTAATCCTCGAAATAGAGGTGAAAGGATCCTACATTCTCTTGATGTGCACAGACAGCTCAGGTTTTACTTGGACAGGACTAAAGACCTTCGGAAATCAGCACAGTTATTGGTCAGTTTTGCCCCTAGAGCTCAGGGCAAAACAATTTCTAAGCAAACCATTTCTAAATGGATTGTATTACTTTGTTATTCCTTTCATGGCAAGATTCCTCCTCAAGGGGTTAGGACCCACTCCACAAGAGCAGCTTCCACTTCTGCAGCCTTTTTAAGGGTGTCCCTACTGAAGACATTTTGGAGGCTGCCACAATGTCTTCTGTTCACACTTTCACAAAGCATTATAATTTGCCTTTGTTTTCTAGAGCAAGGCCAGGGTTTGCCACTGCTGTTCTGCAGGGCATTCTCTCTAATCCTTGATTCTGTGGGTTCCTTCTCCCTTTTCTCTGGGCTTTGGTAATCAACCCATTGGTTAGGACTGCAGCAGTGAAACACAATGAACATAGTACAGTTGTGTACACTTACCATAAATGTAGATGTTTGAGTGTATTCCCTTTTGCAGTCCTAGTTTCCCTCCCTCCTTTCCCCTTTTTGATCCTCTCCTGTTCTCTTTTCCTAAGGTACATTTTGGTATTATCTGCCAAAGTTCCTTTTGGATTAAGCCTTGTTTTCTGGGGGCTTCTGACTGTTATGACAAGAAAGACTGAGGAAGTGATGTCAGCTGCCTCCTTTTGTATTGGACATCCTTTACAACCAATGACAGCTAATGTCATATTTGCTTACCTTTGGTATTCTGGCCGATCGAGGGCTACTAGGAGCCGGATAACCCATTGGTTAAGAATGCAACTGTGAATACACTCAAACATCTACATTTATGGTAAGTGTACCCAACTATGCTTTCCCTCCTTCCAAGAGACACTGTGCTGCTGATTCGTCTGAAAAGGAGGAGGGGCTGATTTTTGGGAGGAATCCCTCGCTTACTCTTCGAAAATACATTATTGCTTTGGGATCAGATGAGGATGACAATTTTTTTTCCCCTGATTCCTCTGTTGAGCAGCTGTCCTTTGGGGACACCATTGTTAAAATAATGCAGCGTTTTCAGTAGGAAAGGTTCCTCATGTCTGAGGTCCTGGAAAGGTATTATCACCTATCGAGCTCCTTATTTTGGAAGCCCTCCTGGATACGTCTGCTTCTCCTTCACAGGCTCTGGAGTCTCAGCCTCCTTCTGCTAAAGAAAACTGGCATGCTTTCCAAAGTCCCTGAGGCTTAAAAATTCCTGTACAAGAATCATTCTTCCGATTCAGGAGTGATTTCTGTTTGCTGAAAAACATTCTAAGCTGATTCCTTTTTTTACAAGCTTTTATCTTCTGATGAGGAAAGTAAGGCTATGGACAGTTATAGTAAGATGGTGTATACCTCTGCTACCTTAGCCTGCAGGGCCATAAATTACCACAGTCATATGACCATTTATGTTCTGGCTCTACTGTCCAAGTCTGGCAGTGTTTTGGCTGACATGCCTAACTTTAAAACCAAGTCCTCTACCATTTCTTTGTGTTCTGCTTCACAGGTTGAGTACCATTCCATCAGATACAGTTATGTTGCTGCTGATGCCTCTTTCAGGATGGCTGCATCAGGGTTTGTTATCAGGAGGTATTCATAGCTCAGGTTGTAATCTCTTCCTGAAGATATTACGGTCAAACTGTTGAACTTTTCCCTTGGACACCCATAATCTGTTTGGCTCTACTGCTGCAGATCCCTCTAAAACCTGGCAAGACAAAGGGAAGGTTATGCAGGACCTTAAGCACATTTTTCTCTCCCCTATACCAAAGTTTCAAAGGAACTATCTTTCAAGGGCTCTCCTTTGTGCATAGATATTCTAAGCAACACTTGAAGGATTAGAAATCTTCCAAAAGTGTGTTACCTGAGAAGCATGCTTAGTATTCTAGGGGACAATGCTGACGGACAATAGAGGTATGATTGCTGAATCCTACACAAATGCACTTTATAAGCACTTACATGAGGGAATGGAGCGTGCAATTCCTAACAGAACCAAGATGCTGTCCTCCAAAGAAAGGAAGCCAATCTGGTGGTCCCCTGCCATAAACAAACTCTACAACAGAAGAAAGAAACTGTTGCAAAAAAGAGTAAAATCCCATGATTGGAGAAACTCCCTGGTCAGCTTCAGTAAGAAGCTGAGATCCCTCAAAAAATCCTCCAAAGCTAGTTATGAAAACAAAATTGCCACTGACTCTATTCTATAGCTATGGCAAGAATCTCAATGGCAACACTCAGATCTGCTCTGAGTTACAGCACAATGGCACTAAATATACAGAACCAACGGATATTGCCAACATCCTGGCAGATAGGTTCAGTGCTAACTTTACCCCTCTGTCATCCCCTATAGGGCCCATCTCTATACCAGAAGAATGCAGAGTTCCTGTAATCACGGCTGCACAGGTAAAAAAACACACTATCCAAAGCCAAGAACACAGCATCCATGGGACCTGACAACATCCCAGACTGTGTTCTACATTAACTACAGAATGAACTGGCACCCCACCTAAGTACCATGTTCAAACATAGCCTCACCTCAGGCTATGTGCCCACTGAATGATGCGCAGCGACAGTTATCCCACTCCACAAAGGGGGAGCCAACCCAGACCCTGGAAACTACCGCCCAATTAGCCTAACTAGCCTGGTCTGCAAGGCTATGGAGCGTATCATCATGGAACTTATAAACAATGACATTGGTAATCTCCAAACTCAGGACCCCACCCAGTTCAGGTTTGTAAAAGGCAGATTATGTCTCCTAAACCTGATAGACTTCTTTGAAGCAGTCACCAAAGCCGTAGATGAGGGTAAGGTGGTTCACACAGCCTATCTAGATCTCGCCAAGGCTTTTGACACCATCCCCCACTCTGGAATTATAGATAAACTCACTAAATTAGGTATAAATCCCTATGTCACAAGATGGGTTGCCAACTGCCACACTGTGAAAGTAGCAGACTCCAAATCCAGCTTCAGACCAGTGACAACTGGAGTACCACAGGGTTCAGTCCTGGGTCCTCTCCTGTTTGGTATCTACTTCTCTGAAGTACAGGCCAACACAGAAGGTCTTTATTAACGGTTCGCAGATGACTGCAAACTAGGAGCCATAATCAAAACTCCAAAAGATGTGGACATCCTACAAAAGGACCTTGCTGAGACAGATGCCTGGTGTCAAAGCCATGGCCTCAGGCTCAATGCCAAAAATTGCATTGTCATTCCTTTTGGTAAAGACTTGGTACCCATGAACTACCACATAGGTGGTAGTCTGCTTAACACCGAAAGTGTGATAAGAGACCTTGGGACACAGGTGGACAGTAGTCTCTCCTTTGATAATCACATCGCCACAGTAGTCAGGAAATCCTTCTATGTGGCACACCTCATCACAAAAGGTTTCTCATCCAGGAAAAAAGAGGTCATTGTTCCCCTCTACTCGTCACTCATTAAACCCATTATAGAGTACAATGCCCCTTTTGGTATGTACCTCACAAGACATCTACAAAAACTGGAAAGGCCACAGAAATACCTCACAAAGAGGATTACCGGCCTAAGAGATGCCCTATGCAGACCTTCTTAAAAAACTGCAGCTTTACTCCATTGCATATTGCCTACTCAGAGGCAATCTCTGCCTAACACACAAAGCTATGTCAAACCCAGAGCTTTTAGATATGCTCCACTTAAAGAAATCCCAATCCCTACGAGCTACACACTCTAGGGACCTAAACCTCATCACCACAATAAACAGAACATGCTGGAGGGATAGATTTGTGTCCCAGAGACTTCCCATACTCTGGAACAAACTACCTAGCTATATCAAACAAAGCTCCTCATTAGCACTATTCAAGAAAAATCTTGATGATTGGATGGGAGATAGGAAATTCACCCCGGGGATCACTTCTGTGGCTCTGCTTGACAGTGGCACAGGAAGATAATTTTCTTGGGTGGCGAAAGCCAGGGTACCTTTGGCTAGGCTTATATAGGCCCTAGGGCCAATAGCCCTAGTGCCTACCTATGAACAAGAAGTCCGTCTTTCCTGACAAGTATGCCCTTCTCTGACTTTTACTCTTCTCTGCCCCTTGACCAGATTCCTCTTTCTCACTGGCTAAATCTGTCTTTTCCAGTTTGGCGACACACCACCACAGATTCTTGGGTTCTTTCCATCTTCCAGAATGGTGATTTCACGACTTCAAAATCCTTTCTTCCTTATTTCAGGAATCCTGCTTACACCCTCCTTGAAACTCTGTCACTTTCCTCTTCTTCAGGATGTTTTGGCTCAGAGGATTATTCAGCCAGTTCCTCTGTCCCATCGTTGCAGAAAATTTTACTCAAGAATGTTTTTGGTCCTCAGAAGAGAGTATGCATAGTGATCCAGTCTAGATCTCTCTCAGTGCATTTCTAAAAATCTCTCTTTCAAAATGTTGATTCTTCAGTCCTTGTTTCCTCAAGCCTTTGTGGTATCTGAAACTGAAAGATGCCTCTCTCCACTTTCTTATTCACCTTCTCTTCAGGAAGTATTTAGATCTGTGTTTCTTACTCACATTATCAGTTTTCTGCTTTGCCTTTTTGTCTTTCTACTGCACTGAGGGTTTTCAGTGTCTCACCCCAGTCATAGCCTTTTGCAGACTCCATGGTGTTCAGGCATTTCCCTGTCTGTATGACCTGCTTATTCAAGCCCCTCTCTCAGCAGCTTCTTCTGCAGTATCTCAAATTCACCATGCTCCTTTGCAATTTGGGTTTCACACTGAGGCTCAAAATGTCTATTCTGACCCTTTCACAAAACCAGATGTTCTTTGGTTGCAGGATCCAGACCATTTTAATAATGGCCTTTTCCCCTCCTCCCAAGGTCTTCTGTCTTGCAGCCCTCTTCCAGTCTCTTCCTTTACAGGTGACATCTGCAAGAGATTTTCTTTGAGTCCTGAGGTTTATGGTCTTATTCATTTCAGTGGTTCCTTTGGCCAAGCTCCAGATGCACAAGTTTCAGTGGCAGCTCAAAATCAGTTTGCTTGCAACATTATCATAGTCTGGACTTGCCTTGTGTCAGACAGGGGTTCGTATGTTGGATTCACCAGATCTCTCTAAATCCAGGTCTTCCTTTTCATGCCCCCCCAGGAGCTTTTTACATTTGCTTTTGATCTGGATTGGGTTCTTTGACAAACTCAAGGTCAGGGAGGTCTAGTATTCCCAACAAGTCAAAGAACATATCTACATCAAGGAAATAGCTCTGCTTTTATATGTTAAGGCTTTGCATTCTCTGGGCTGTTGGTGTCTTCTTGATTTTTACTGACAATCCCACTGCCATATGGTATATAAACAAAGAGGAGTACAGAAAGTCTTTATCTTTGTAGATTGGCCCACATAGTCTGGGATTTTGCTCTCTGCCATCGTTTGTGCTCTAAGGGAATGTAAACTGCTTGAAGCATCAATCAGGTGGAGACAATCTGAGCAGATCCTCCTGAGTGGATGCTTCACAGGGAGTTTTTCCTGGACATTGTCAAGTAGATCTTTTTACCTCCTCTCTGAACAGAAAACTTTCCAACGTCAGTTTGAGTACCAAGTCCTCTGGCTTGGAATTGTGCACCATGCCTTTTTCTCTAAAGGGAATGTTCCTGTATGCTTATACCTCACTTGCTGTGCTGTAAGGGCCATGTAGAAGATCATCTGGGACAGGCGTAAAATCTTGCTGTTGACTCCATTATGGCCCAATCAACATTGGGTTTCCCCTTCTCTTATACCAGGCCTGGGGAAGTCACTGCAAGTTACTTCATCGAATGGGTCTTCTCACACAGGACAAGGGTTCTCTCATTTATACTCATCTACTCACCCTACAGTTGACCCCTCTGGGTGATGGGGCTTAATTATTTTTCAGCACCAGTTTTCTGAGGATGTGCTTTAGGTTTGCAGGAGGCCAGAAAACACACTACTAGAAAATCTTATGTTGTTAAATAGAAGAGATTTCATGTTTGGTATGACAGACATGAGCAGGACCCTGTGTTGGGGGTATTCCTACAGCTGTTATTTGTGTGAGTTGCTCACTTCTGGCCTGGCATACTCATCTGTTGAATCACAACTGTCAGCCATTTCTGCTTTCCTGCCCTTGGTTCCACCACTTTCCTCTAGGCTTGAGGTTAAATAGTTTTTGAAAGGTGTCCTTTTCATATTAAACCACCTTGAGATCTTAATTTTGTCCTTCAGAAGCTGACCCAGCTATCTTTTGAACCTGCAGTTTCTCCCTTGCAGTTTAGTACCTACAAGACTATCTTTTTCATGGCTCCGACTTCTGCTAAGACGGTCTCTGAGCTGCTGGCTCATACGGTGGTCCCTCCTTTTTTGTTTTTTCACAGAGATGGTGTGTTTCTGGATCAATCCTTCTTTTGTGCCTAAAGCGGTCAAGGACTTAGAATCAGACCACTTATCTTCCTTCCTTTTTCTCCCTCTCCTAAAAGTACTAGTTTGAGAGTGTTTGGCATTCTTTGGATTTACACAGACAGCTATGATATTTAGATAAAACTAAGGATATTAAGAAATCTGAGCAGCTGCTTGTTTCTTTTTATGCAAAAAAATTGGGTTTAGCTGTTTATAAGCAAACCACCACCTCTTGGATTTCTAAATTTGTGTTTATTCTACTAGGGTGGTGGCTTCTTCTGGAGCTTTTTACAAAGTTCTTGATCAGTTCATTTTGGAAGCTGCTGCTTCATCTTCTGTACATACTTTTACTAAAAACAAGTTGGAAGTGGTTTCTCGGGTTAGAACAAGTTTTGACAGGCCCATCCTATATTGGTTCTTGGAAGCTTTTTCTGTAGCTCCCCTCCTCCCACCACACCTTCTTCACTATATTTAGTGTACTCCCTTTTCTAAGGAATACTGCAGCAGTGATGAGGAAGGACACAGTACAGTTCCATATCAGTAGATATCCTACTTTTCATTGTTGCAGTATTCTGTCCTCTCCAGCTTCTCGCTGTTCGCGTTTTTTTTTTGTCCTCTGACAGAGAGGGGTCTTTCTCCCCTGTCTGGATGTCCATGATGGTCTTCGTGTTTCAATGTTGCAGTCATCGCACTTGGGTTATCCTGCCAGGGGTAGTCCTCAGTCAGCCCGAATACCAGAGGTTTAGTATTTCTGCGACAGTTGCTGTTGCTCCAGGACTGACGTCAGGTTGTCAGTGGTATAAAATCAGACAGCCGACGCCATTACATCAGTCTTTCTTTGCGAGGAGCCCGAAACAAAAGCAGTTTGCACGAGTGCTGGTCAGCCGCTACCTGAGTTTTCGTTTCCGAATTGAAGTTGAAGTCTTCTAAAGCTAAGTACCCCGTTGGGGATCCTTTTTTCTTGCTCTAACCGATGTCAGAAAAAGTTAACAATTGTCTCACCTATGGAAAGCAAATACCACACTGAGACTTCCATTCTTACTGCGTCACCTGTTTAGGCCAAGACCACGATGCCCCTCGCTGTTGCTTTTGTGCTTTGTTCAACACCAGAACTATATGTCGTCGGGCCGTTATTGTAGCTAAATATTTTCTCTCTCAGTCCTCGTATTCCGATATGGCTTCGGTTAGCCATCCGACTACCGATCTTCCTAAAAAATGTAAGGATAAAGACAGAGACAGACCCCACAAGTGCAAAACTGCCGACTCTTCCGTTAATCTAGCCAGTTCTCCGGTCCTCAGTGAAGCACTTTTGCAGCCCCTGAGGCCTGCTTCTGTGGATTCGCAGGTTGCTACCGTGACCCGTTCAGAGTCCGGTATGCCGTGCGATTCTCCTTTGACCAAGGATCCTGCGAATGTCTCTACCTTGGATGGGTCCAGAGCTGCTGAGGAGGCACCGGCTTCCAAGGAAGTTCTTCGCACTACCGATACTTGACACAAATCAGCTATGACTTTCGCGTCTTTAGTACTTTCTAAAACTACGAATTTCTAAGACCCAGGTTACAAACTATGCCTAAAAAACCGACTACCCAAACTCGGACATCTGCTTCCATGCCTCAGTCTCAAATGGTTAAAATGGCAGAAGACCTTGTTATGCTTATTAGGGAAGCCAGGCCACCCCTTCCAAAAGAAAGAGACTTGTCCCCAGTAGTTTTATGTGAACAAAGGTCCGATGACTCTGAGGTTTCTGAATATGAAGACATGCAGCCCCTCTCTGCTTATGAGGATTCTGATGCAGAGGAATCCATTCCTTCTGCCTCTCCTCCTGAGGATTACTCATTTGGTGAAACCCTACATACTTTAAGGGAGCATTTCCAAAGGGAATGTCAGGACTATCTTCAGTCAGAAAAGAGACTCAGGGAATTCTTAGATTTGCCACAGCACAGACCTTTAGCCAGTCCTACTGTCTTGGATGTTGTGGATGATGGTTTTATGGAATCTAGTTTGACTCCTGACACCCTCCCTCCTGCTCCCAGGAAGCCTGACAGGTACTACAGAGTCCCTGACTCTCACAAATTCCTTTTCAGAAATCTTACTGCTGACCCAGAGGTCATCTCCCAAGGACCTAAAGGAATTAAAGCAACCTCAGCTAAGAATCCCACCCCCTCAGACAGGGATTACCGAGCTTTAGACAGATTGAGTAAAAAAGTATACACCCCTGCAACTCTTGCTATTAGAGCACTAAATTGTCAGTTCCACATGCTGAAGTAGCAGTAGCATACCATGGAACTCCTCAAACAAAAAATATCTTCCTTTCCTGTTTGTGCAGAAAATAAAGAATTACAAGAGCTTATGCATTCTGCAAGCCGAGTTACTAAGCACACCTTGCAATGTGGCTTTGACGCTCTAGAAGCAACTTGTAGGACAGCAGTCAATGGTTCTGTCCTTAGAAGGCATGCTTGGCTTAAGGAACAGACCTTGCCAAACCGTGTAAAATCAAAATTATTGGATGCACCACTGAACAAAGGCAATTTGTTTGGCACCTAGGCAGAAGAGGTGTTAAAAAAGAAGGAAGAAAAAGCTAAATCTATGCAGACATTTAAAGACTTTTTACAGGTCCAGCCTCTGAGGTTCAGTAGGCATTGCCCCTCCAAGCACTGGTCCTTTCTGGCCCCCTCCAGGCCAGCTCAGCCAAGATCCAGGAAAAGCAGACCCCCCCCCCCCCAGACAGCAGTCCCAGGGAATGCAGAGATCTAAGCAATGGAGTTCCTCCTCTTCAAAAACAGGGAGTGCTAAGCCACCCCCTTATGGTTAAAACTCACAATGACTTTACACCTCCACCCCTTACCTCCGCCCACCTTCTTGTGCCCCTAGGAGGCAAACTCTCTCTCCATGCAAACAACAGGGCCTCCATTACCAACGACTGATGGGTCCTCAACATAGTGTCCCAGGGATTAAAATTTTATTTCCACACTCCCCAAAAGGTTTCCCACATCTTCCTCCAAACCAGTGGGCAGTGGCCAAAAAGCAAGTCCATTCCCTGCTCTCCATGAGGGCAATACAGCATGTTCCTGCAGACCAGATAGGCCAAGGTTTCTATTCCAGACTCTTCCTGGTACCCAGAAAAGAGGGCACCTGGCGCCCAATCCTCGATCTATCCATTCTGAACACCTTTCTGTTGATACCAAAATTCAAAATGCTCACCCTCCAGCAGCTTCGTCCTATGCTTTCCAAGGATACTTGGTTAGCCACCCTAGACCTAAAAGAGGCCTACGTACACATCCCAATCAGGGAATCTTGCAGGAAATACTTGCATTTCAGGTCAGGATCTATGCTCTTTCAGTTGCCTGTGCTTCCCTTTGGCTTATCCACTGCTCCCAGAGTTTTCTCAACATGCTTGGCTCCAGCCATTGCTTGTTGTAGACAAATATTCAAATTTACCCCTACTTAGATTACCTGATTTAGGCAGACAGGAAAAGCTGTTACAGCACCTGACCTTTGTAAAGGACCTATTGACCTCCCTGGGGTATAGTATCAACGAAAAGAAATCAAAACTAGTCCCCACACAAAAAAATGTATTCCTGGGAGCAAGCCTGGACACAGCATCCCAGATGGCATTCCTTACTCCAGAAAAACAAGCCTACCTGACAGGCTACTTCCCTCAACTAGCCACCAGAGTCCAGATATCCACAAGGAAAATCCTGCAAGCTCTAGGGTTCATGGCATCCTGCATTCTACTCATTCCATATGCCAGACTGCATATGAGGAAACTACAATGGTACCTAAAAAGCCTTTGGTGTCAACCCTCTCAAGACCTGGAAACTTTCATACCTATGATAACCTAAGGAAAGATTCTCTTTGGTGGGCAGCAACATGCAACTACAACAAGGGACTTCCCTTTTCACAATCCCACGCTGCCCAGACCTTCACCACAGATGCAGCAGACTCTGCCTGAGGTGCACACCTGGACGGCAGGTGCATTCAAGGCCATTGGAGCCCAAATCAAATACATCTGCACATCAGCCAAAAAGAGATGCTAGCTGTTCAGCACGCCCTGACAGCTTTCAGACCCCTACTCTCCCCGGGGCTTCTAATGATCAAAACAGACAACACCAGAGTGGTGTGGTACATCAACAAGCAGGGAGGGATTCGCTCTTATCTCTGCAGGCTCACCATGACCCTTTGGCATACAGCCGCAGCCATGCAAATTCACCTGCTAGCACAATTCCTGCCAGGTTCCCTAAACTCTCTGGCAGACAACTTAAGTAGAAACCTGCTAGACCCACACGAGTGGCAGCTTGATCACAGAACCTTCAACCTTGTAACCCAGAAATGGGGCACCCCAAGGTGGATCTCTCTGCATCGCACTCCCATCATCAGCTCAGCAAATTTTGAACCAGGGATCCTCACAGCAAGGCTTGGAAAGTGGATGTTCTATCCTTCTAATGGATAAACTTCTTGATCTATGCATTTCCCCCTCTACCACTAATTTCAAGGGTACTGCTCAAAATAATGGGGGGGGGGGACCAAGGGCAATCTTGATTGCCCCAGACTGGCCAGACCAACACTGGTACCCACTGCTGCGCAGCTTGTCACCATGGCAACTACCTCAGTTCCCAACACTCCTGACCCAGAAGAATGGAGAATTCATGCATCCACAATTGCAGACCCTGAACCTGGCAGCCTGGTTTATTCCCTAATCTCTCCTCCAGCTGCCAGCTTAAGCAAACAAGTCCTGGATGTTATACATGAGGCCAGACGTTCCAGCACTAGAAAAGCCTATGCTGACAAGTGGAAAAGGTTTTGCACCTGGATCCAGGCTAAGGGAGCTGAAACAGCACAACCCTCCCTACCTCTCATCCTGGATTACTTAGCAGACCTACTACACAGGGGTCTCTTCTCTTCTGTTAAAATTCCTCATTACAGAACAGAGCCACCTGTCTTCTCACACCCTCTCATCTAACAGTTCCTAAGAGTGGTTAACAACTTAAGGCCACTCAGAAGAGCTCCTATCCCAGCTTGGGATCTTAACTTTGTGTAGGAAAAGCTCACCCTACCCCTCTTTGTGCTTGCAGCTTCAGCAGAGTTAAAATTCCTCTCTTGGAAAACAGCCTTGCTTCTGGCCATCACTTCAGCTGGAAGAGTTTCAGAGCTACAAGCACTCATGGCTGTAGAACCCTTCAGCATTTTCCATGCTGATAAGGTCTCCCTCAGGACTAACCCATCCTTCATGCCTAAAGTGATGTCCAGTGTGGCTCTCAAACAGTCCCTTCATTTGCCCACCTTTTTTTACCTAACCCTTAAAACAAGGGGTAAAGGATTCTGCACACTCTAGATGTGCACAGACAACTGAGATTCTATCTGGATAGGACTAAATCTTTTAGAAAAACTGACCAATTGCTAGTCAGCTTCGCAGCAGGCCAGAGGGCAAGGCCATATCCAAACAATATCCAAATGGATAGCGCACAGTGCATCCATTTCAGCTACAAACAGCACAATAAACCACCCCCAAAGAGGGTCAGGACGCATTCCACCAATGCAACCTCCACCTATGCAGCTTTTCTCAGAGGGGTCCTCACCAGGGACATCCTGGAGCCTGCAACATGGACTTCTGTTCATACCTTCACCAAGCATTACCACCTGCCTATCTTCTCCAAATCCAGGGCAAGCTTTGCTACCGCAGTCTTGCAGGGCATCCTAGCCAGCCCCCAGTCGTCTTGACTACTTCCACCCTTTTCTTCAGCTTTGAGAATCAATCCTAGTGTGATGACTGCAACAGTGAAACACGAAGAACATAGTACAGTAGTGTACACTTGCCATAAATGTAGATGTTAGTGTATTCACTGTTGTAGTCCTGGTTTCCCACCCTCCATCCCCCTTGTCTCTCGCGCTCTCTCTCTTCCTCTCTCCTTACAGGGAATTTTTGGTATTTACTTTCTACTGGTGATGATCTTCCACCATAACCTAGCTCCCTATTTGGGGGCTCAGGACAGTTGGGGCAAGAAAAACTGATCTAATGGCGTTGGCTGCCTGATTATATACCACTGACGACCTGACATCAGTTCTGGAGAGAGAGCAACCGAAGCAGAAATACTAAGCCTCTGTTGTTCGGGCCTACTGAGGGCTACCCCTGACAGGATAACCCAAGTGTGATGACTGCAACAGTGAATACACTCGAACATCTACATTTATGGTAAGTGTACACAACTTCAATTACTTCCTCTTGGATTGCTGTACTTCACCTGGGACATTTCAGTTCTGAGGATGTGTTTGTACATCACTTATGTACCGTAAGTCCCTGGACGTAGGACATACATCTGACGTATGGTACTTGGAAGGGCCTAAAGCTTTGGTATGCTGGCAAGCACCTTCACATGTGGTCTCAGTCATGGCCACATCTGCTATCTTGGGCAGGGGTTAGAAAATAGATTCCTTTCTTTGAACCCCCTTAAAAATGGACTTCTATTAATGAGACCAACAGAAACTACCCTCTTGCAATCACATGGCTCAGGCACACTAAAGGTCTGCTTGTATTTTGGCAACTCAAAGAAGCAAGGCACGCACGATGGACTGTGGTGCACGGTCCAAACCAATAGATACAAAACCAAGAGGGACCAGCACACACGACAGCAGATATAAATTTTATTCGGAGGTAGCTAAAAAGCTGCCTGCCATAAAAGTAACAGACCGGTTTCGGCTTGTAAAGCCTTTGTCAATGTTATGTATTCTTTTTCAAAAAGTTGATTTACAAAACACCATCACATCCTGGTACTATTTATATACACTTCATTTAAAGTGGTACACTCCTGACATAAATAGACTTATTTAACACAGTCAAAACTTGGAACATATAAAACACCAATATAATGAATGTTAGTTTTAATCAGACATGAAAATCTGAGTTCCTTGAAAAATATTTTAAATTAGTAATTGGTTGCAAGAATGCAAATATACTATATTATACAAAGCCATAAAATAGCTTGTATTTAGCCAGGACTCAGATAAAAATCTGAATGTATAAGATATGATGTATACTTTGGGCTCGAATGACTGACCATATGTAACATGAGATCTGTCTTAATATCACGGGGGTACAAATATTTACAATATTTTTAAAAATTATTGCCTAGATGTACCTTCATGTACTTCACATTCATTCAATCCTGGTTTGAAAAAAGCACCAAGATTTGTAATCCACTTACTTTCCATGTTGTTTAGTCTGGTATGCCATCCCATCTTAAAATTTCTGTGAAGTTGGATTTTGTCTATGATGACAAACCTGAACGAGGCACCTGTATGATTTTTGCTGTGTTTGTATAGAGCATTTGTTATTCGTCTATTTCTGATGGAACTTAAATGTTCACTGATTCTTATTCTGATGGGTCTAGAGGTCTGACCAACATAAAAGGCAGAACAGGTACAGTAGGCCAAATAAATAACCCAATCAGAGCTGCAATTTGCAAAAATATTGATATTGTAGACCTTAGAAGTATTTTTGCTGGTAAATTCCTTTGTTTTGCAAATGTGCTGACATGCACTACAATGTCCACATGGATAGCAGCCCACTAGAGGGTCCCCAAAAAGTGTTTGTATTGTAGAAGCTGGTGTGAATCTTTTGTAATGTGTTAAATGAGAATGGATGGTACGCCCCCTTCAGTAAGAAAAAGCACATGTATCTGGAAGAATATCATTGAGAAATGGGTTTGATTTTAATATGTCCCAGTGTTTACTGACTATCTGTCTAAACCTGAATGTATTGTTTCCATAAGTGGTAACTAATCTGATGGGTTGTTGACGTCGAGTTCCATCATCCTCTTGTGATCTATTATATTTTAATAGATCCGATCTGCTGGTTTGGATTTGGGTAACCGTATTGATTAGATGTGCAGGATTATATCCTCTATCAATAAATCTTGCTGTTAGATCCTGTGTTTGTGCAGAATATTCTACATTTGTGGAGCATATTCTTTTAAGTCGCAGAAATTGAGACTTTGGGATGTTGCTGATGATGTGGCGGGGGTGAGAACTGGTGGCATGAAGTAAAGTGTTGTATTGTGGACATTTTCTGTGTATGGATGTGGCTAAGGTATGGACATTCAGATTTTTATCCGAGTCCTGGCTAAATACAAGCTATTTTATGTCTTTGTATAATATAGTATATTTGCATTCTTGCAACCAATTAATAATTTAAAATATTTTTCAAGGAACTCAGATTTTCATGTCTGATTAAAACTAACATATTCATTATATTGGTGTTTTATATGTTCCAGGTTTTGACTGTGTTAAATAAGTCTATTTATGTCAGGAGTAGTATACCACTTTAAATGAAGTGTATATAAATAGTACCAGGATGTGATGGTGTTTTGTAAATCAACTTTTTGAAAAAGAATACATAACATTGACAAAGGCTTTACAAGCCGAAACCGGTCTGTTACTTTTATGGCAGGCAGCTTTTTAGCTACCTCCGAATAAAATTTATATCTTATATCTGCTGTCGTGTGTGCTGGTCCCTCTTGGTTTTGTGTCTATTGGATGTCCTTCAAGGATGCATCTGCAGTCCTCACATATGGGTTGTCCTGCCTCAGGCAGCCCTTCGGTCGGCCGGATTCCAAAGTCTGGGTCCGGCGTCGGCTGATGTCGCCCTTTCCCCGACGTCAGAGCGCCTGGGGTATAAAAGCATCAGCCGACGCCATTTTCCTCAGTCTTTCTTGTCGCCTGGTGCCCGAAGCAGAAGCAGTTCGAAAGTGCCGGTCGGCCAGCCAGCTCCTGTAATTCAGCTACCGAAGACTTCAAAAGCTAAGTACCCCGTTGGGGACTCTTTCTTGCCTCAGCCGATGGCAGAGAGATTTCAAAGAGGCAAGAACAGGCATGCCAGAGGTAGAGGGCAAGCTAGAGGCTCCTACAGAGGACGTCAATGGCAGCCTCCCAACCAGAGAGGTAGTGCAGGACCTACAACTGCTGCACAAGGACAGACTCAATGACTTTACTTTGACACCGCCAACCAGGGCTCAGTTGGAAGCACCTTTGGGCGGAAAGCTTTCTTTATTCTCAGAAAATTGGCACAGTATTACAAGGGACAAATGGACACTGCAAATAATAGACAAAGGATACATGTTCCATTTTCACACATTACCAAAAAGAAAAGGCATGCCAGACCTGCCACCGAATCAAAGGGCAGAGGCTTTGAAACAAATCTCCAACTTAATGCAAATGAAAGCTATAGAAAAGGTTCCTCTTTCAGAACAAGGCCAAGGATTTTATTCCAGACTATTCCTTGTTCCAAGAAAAGAAAAACAATGGAGGCCTATTCTCGACTTGTCCGCTCTGAATACTTATCTCATTGTGCCAAAATTCAAAATGCTGACTCTACAGCAACTCCTTCCCATGCTGGGCAAGGGGTCTTGGCTTGTAACTCTAGACCTCAAGGAGGCATACCTGCATGTCCCTATCAAACAAAGTTGCAGAAGACACCTCAGATTTCTTGCAGGTTCAGAGCATTATCAATTCTCAGCATTGCCATTTGGCTTATCTACTGCGCCCAGAGTATTCACGAAATGCCTGGCATCAGTAATTGGCACACTGCAGACTTCAGGGCATTCAAATATACCCATATCTGGACGACTGCCTTATACAAGCGGACAGCCAACAAACTTTGGTAAAACACTTGAATTATGCCATCCACCTACTTCAGGCCTTGGGATGTACAGTCAACATTCACAAATCAAGACTTGTTCCATCCCAAAGAATAACTTTTCTGGGTGCGAATCTAGACACAACCACCCAAATGGCTTTTCTCACAGAAGAAAAACAAAGACAACTACCGGATTACTTCAAAAATCTGACAAGACAAACTCAGCTGACTGCAAGGAAAATCCTGCAGGCCCTGGGTTACATGTTATCTTGCATTCTTCTGATAACACAAGCAAGGCTGCATATGAGGAAACTACAATGGTACCTAAGGAGTTTATGGACTCAGCACAGTCACAGCTTAGAAACCTTGATACCACTCATTCCATGCCTTCAAAAGGAATTTCTGTGGTGGGCTCAAGCAAGCCAGTCAAACAGGGGTCTGCCCTTCAGCAAACCAGTAACCAGCCAAACCATTACAACGGACGCTTCAGACCACGGATGGGGAGCACACATGGAGGGCAGATGAATTCAAGGACTATGGTCACAAAAAGAGCTACGCATGCACATAAACCAAAAGGAAATACTGGCAGTGATACATGCAATCGAGGCCTTCAAACTCTTTCTGCATCAAGGCCACCTGCTAATAAGGACAGACAACACCACAGTTATGTGGTACATAAACAAGCAAGGAGGTACCCATTCCTATCCGCTTTGCAGACTGGCAATGAATCTATGGGAACTTTCCCTGAAACTCAATATAGAGCTGCAATCCCAGTTTGTGCCAGGAAAAGACAATATACTGGCGGACAGCCTAAGCAGAAATATCATGGATGCAGCACCCAGACATCTTCCTTCAGATAACACAATCATGGGGGAGGCCAGACATAGATCTTTTTGCCTCCCACCACAATCATCAGCTGAAGAAATTCTGCTCAAGGACATACCACCCACAAGCATGGAAAGTGGACGCCCTCTCTTTCAGCTGGAGAACTCTTAACAGTGTATGCATTTCCACCTCTTCCATTAATGACCAAGGTCTTACTGAAGATCAGGACAGAGCAGCCAAAAGTGATTCTGATAGCTCCGGACTGGCCAAGACAGCACTGGTACCCACTGTTAAAGAGCATGTCACGCACGAAACCGTGGCCTCTTCCTCAATGGCCACTTCTCCTGACACAGCACAATTACAAAACTCTGCATTCCAACCTGAGAACCTTGCAGCTAACAGCCTGGAGAATACCTTGACTCCTCCCCAGGATAAGCTATCGAAGAGAGTGAAGGATATCATCATGGAAGCTCGCCGGCCTTCCACAAGAAAGGCATATTCAGCAAAATGGAAAAGATTTTGCACTTGGACCACCACAAAGGGCCTAGATGCGACAGTGATGAACATGGCACATATCCTGGAATACTTGGCAGAAATGCTCCACAATGGCCTGTCTTACTCTTCCATTAAAATTCATGCTTCAGCAATTTCAGCAGAATACAATACTGATCCACCTGTCTTCTCTCATCCTCTCCTAAGACAGTTTCTAAGAGGAATTAAAAACATCAATCCTCCAAGGAAACCACCAGTGCCTACATGGGACCTTAAGTTCGTGTTGGAAAAACTAACACTGCCTCCGTTTGAACCAGCAGCATCTTCAGAACTACGGTTCCTGTCTTGGAAGACTGCCTTCCTTCTGGCCATAACCTCAGCAAGAAGAGTATCTGAGTTACAGGCCCTCATGGCAGTTCAACCATTTCTTATTTTTCATCAGGACAGAGTCTCATTGAGAACCAATCCTTCATTTATGCCAAAGGTGGTATCCAGGGTCTCATTGAATCAAGCTATTCACCTGCCTACCTTCTTTCCAAATCCACAAAACAAAGGGGAGAAACTTCTGCATACCCTGGACATTCACAGACAGTTGCGCTACTACTTGGACAGAACTAAAACTTACAGAAAAACTGACCAGCTGTTTGTAGCATATGCTGCTGGTGCACAAGGAAAAGCAATTTCCAAACAGACAATTTCAAAATGGATAGGGAATTGCATTCAATTTTGTTACTCCTTTCATGGCAAAACTGTGCCAGCTAACATTAGACCTCATTCCACCAGAGCCACAGCCACCTCCACAGCCTTCTTAAGAGGGGTGGCTACCAAGGACATTTTAGAAGCTGCTACATGGAGCTCCGTGCATACATTTTCCAAGCATTACAATTTACCCTTATATTCCAGATCCAGAGCAGGCTTTGCTACGGCAGTCCTGCAGGGCATTTTAGCTACACCATCCTTTACATAGATCCTACAACTCCCAGATTGGCTATGGTATTCTACCCATATGTGAGGACTGCAGATGCATCCTTGAAGGACATAGTACAGTTTTGTACCTACCATAAATGTAGATGTCCGATAGGTATGCATCTGCAGTCAGGTTTACCCTCCCTCCTTCCCCTCTGTGGTATTTCTTGGGTACCTATCCCTCTCATAGCTAGCTGGGGTTATCTATTATGGTGTATTTGTTTTATATATATATATATATATATATATATATATATATATATATATATATATATATATTTCTGTGCATGTTTGGAATTTATTGCATTTCTCCAAATTTAGCCTTCCTTAGAGGGCACCTGGCATCTGGGGCAAGAAAAACTGAGGAAGATGGCGTCGGCTGACACTTTTATACCCCAGGCGCTCTGACGTCGGGGAAAGGGCGACATCAGCCGACGCCGGACCCAGACTTTGGAATCCGGCCGACCGAAGGGCTGCCTGAGACAGGACAACCCATATGTGAGGACTGCAGATGCATACCTATCGGACATCTACATTTATGGTATGTACAAAACTGTACTTTTGGACCATGCACCACAGTCCACCGTGCGTGCCTTGCTTCTTTGAGTTGCTGCCTTTCATGCTGGGGATGCCTGGCAGCAGGATTTACCTCCATCTTGGGACTTTAATACTGACACAAATTTGGATTCTATTATCACTTGGGATATACGCTTTGGTTTTTTATTTTAACTACATGCTGGAACACAATTATCGCAGTCTAAAGACAAGCGACAGGCAAGTGAAACAGTTTGCGCTCTTTCTTAATTTAACAGTGTTTGGGCCTACAGTGATTATTGACTATTCTGGTGACTTGGAACCACATTTACATCAGCAAAACTTCAATTTTGGGCTTTTTTCCTGGCTAATGTATGAATGCACAGGATTCTGTGTTCATCAGGAGTTTTAAATGGCTACACGGGGCTATTGCCTTAACTAAAGGCTTCGGGAGGAGCATTATTGACTGTGCAGGTACCAAATATCAGGTCGAAGAGCGACCATTTCTTTGAGACAAACTGGGCTTTACATATCACCTGGGACGTACGCTTTGTGGATTTTTTCTGTTTTTTTCTGTCTTAACTCACTTGGAATATAAATAGCGCTGTTTCAAGATAAGCGACAGGCAAGTGGTACAGATTGCGATTTTTTTCAACTGAATAGTATATTTTTTTCAACTGAATAGTGTTTTGGCCTACAAGGGCTATAGACTAATTCTGGTAACTTGGAATTATAGTTATATCAGTTGCGCTCTACTTTGGCTACTATATGTATGCACCAGATTTTCTGTTCATCAGATTTTTCGAACAGTTACATGAGACTTGTGCTTTAACTAAACGCTTTGTGAATAACATCAGTGACGGCACAGGCACCATATATCAGGCTGAAGGGTGACGATTTTGTTATAACTACGTTCCAAATACTTGATATTCAAGTTGGGACATTAGCATTTAGCGAGCTGGTCATTGTATCTTATCTACTGATTATTCTTAACAATTTAACTGTGGCTTGACATACGGTGTATCAAAAGGCAGGACTTTATTATTTTACCTTTTGAGAACTGTAACTGGATTATTTTTGAATCACATCGTGGTTCAGATTTTCTCTTTTCACAATTTACTAATGAATGAATAATTTTTGAATAACAATAAGAATGATTTATGTGTTAGTATGAAAAAAGGAATGGGCTCAGTGGTTTAAACCACATATATTGGCTTGTTACTATCCTGCCACTAATTACGCTGAGGCTTAATATATGGTGAAAAGAAAGTGAAGAATTTAGTATTCTGTTTTTGAGACTGCAACTGGATGGTTTTTGAATAACACTGTGTTTCATTTTCTCATTTTTAACAAATTATTATGTGAGTCAGCATTTTTGTGCAACAAAAACATTGATTCAAGTCTGAATATGATACAGGATATTTGTTTAACAGTTCAAACCACGATTATTAGCTAGTTGATATCTTTTCATTTATCATATTAATGCACACTTTGTGTGGTATTTAATAGCCAAAGAAGGTGGTTTCTATATATCTCTGTATTCATTAGCATCACTTGTTAATTTTACAAGTTTTTTCATATTTCTCCCCAAAAGCATACCCCCCTATAGGTTTCAGTTTCAAAGCATTTTTTATTTAAATAGATATCAACAAGCGAGACAGTTTGATAATAGTCTGATGTTGGTTAATATACCACAGGCCATTTAGAGCCATTTTTTTGAAACTAATTATAGCAATAATCATTATGCTGACCAAATTCAACTACATAAGACTATTTTTATAAAGGGATATCATTGGGCTGTCAGGCTGGTAGCAGTTACCAACTATAACCTTGAATTGTCAAGATATTTAAACATTGAAATATTTGGGATTGGTCTAACAGTGCCTATTTAGTGGTTGCATGATTTACCATTGAATATAGTGAATATGTTAAGGATTATGGTACTGGGCACACCAGATCAATAATGTATCTTTTTGAAAAAATATCAGTTATATAATTACCATTGAGGATCAATATACCCTTACGGTGGCCTAAAATATCAAGTATTTTAGATACAACAAAGACATTTGGTGTCTGTTGTGAATCAGGACCACTTATGGTAAGGGAATATGAAGATACTGATAGAATTTCATTGATATAACATTATTATACCCTTACGGTGGCTAAATTAATATATAACCTAGAAACGTAGACTGTTTGGCTACCTATTTTGGAATATGACCACTTATTGTAAGGGTATGACAAAATAAGGACATATTTAATCTATATTCTTTTGGCTAGATTGTACCAATTAGGCACATGGAATTATTTTGACCATGTAATATTGATCATTGGTGATTCTTTTTGGTGAAGTTGGTTATTCTACTTTCTGTCAGCCTAACCTAACCCCCCAAAGTCATACTACTTTATCATTGGTAACAGTTTATTAGTAACAGATATAAATCTACAGGTATCAACCCAATTTTTATTGTCCCAATTATGGACTTGAATGATATCCTTAGGGGACTTTCAGCAGATAAGGACAATTTAGATTTATTTGGACTTAATGTAGGTCAATCCCCTATGTCAGATAATGTCATAACTGACACCAGAGACAAATGTGGTTCTGTTTTCTCTAAACTTAGTAGACAAATGAAAACTCTCAGAACAACATATGGCACTTGAAGCTTTTTAAAGCGTACAAAATAAAAGACATATTACACCCAGAGGGCTTCGAATTAGGCTGCAACCATTGGTGGCTAACATTGACAACCAATTAACACAAGATTGGGCTACTGCCCAGCATCAGGCATCTATGCTTTTTGTAGATAGTCTTTCTAAATATTACAAAAGAACCATAGAAACATTGACTACAGATATACAAACTACTTGCTTGGAAGCTGAAATCTTTTCTACTACAGATTATTATTAAGGGCATTTATCAGAATTAGCCAAAGAATTGGCCAGCATAGAGGAGCAACGTAAGAAAAAGAAAATACACAAGTTTAACAGAGACCTAGGTGACTACGAAAAAGGCAAACCGTTCGTAACACAAAAAAGTGTCGGGTTTAGTGATGGGGCATATAAACCACAAAGGGGCAGGAAGAGACCTAGACCAATACTAAAAAAGAATGATACAACATATAGTGTTACATCTGATGATGATTATTCATCAACCACAGATGGTGAGGTTTCCTCTAACCAGGCATCCCCAGTTGCAAAAAGGAAGCAACCTATCCCTTTAGGTCCAACTCACGCAGGGCAGGGAGGAAACATAGGAGAAAACATGGGTACAACCAACCTTCAAACTTTATTGAAACAAATAACAACACAGTGAATAATGTTCTTAACATCTCTTCCTTTGAACTCACGAATGTACAATATAATGTACTAAATAAAGGTTTAAATTTTGTACCAATATCACCTGTTCCTGAACATTTTTTAATGGAGCACATTAACAACTTTTGTAGAACTCTTAATCTTAAGATATTTTTTTCAGATGAGTCTAACACTCAAAGATCAACTGGTTTCCGATTTGGGAAATCCAAATTCATGCCACCTATGGACAAGCATGTCTCCATATTCAAAGATTGTGTTATGAAGGATTTACACTTTTCCAACAACTACACATGCAATCGAAGCAATCTCAATCAGGCTGAAAGATTAGCACTTTCACAACTACAACAGAATAAGGACATAGTCATCACTCCAGCGGATAAAGGGGGTGGTATTGTTGTGATGGATCATTCCAAATATAAGGATGAGGCACTTAAACAGTTATCTCAATCACAATTTTATATACAGATGGTAGTCGATCCCACTTCTAACTTCAAATCTGAGATTGATTCCTTTATAGATTTGGCAGTAGAGGAGGGCATTATTACTCCACAAGTTGCTAGGCAACTTAAGGTAATTGAACCAATGCCACAATACCTATATCTAATACCAAAAATACATAAAGATTTATTCAACCCGCCAGGCAGACCTATAGTATCAGGTCGAGGATCACTTACAGAGCCCTTATCTGCCTTTCTCACAGAACATCTGAAACCACTATTGAGCATGGTTAGATCACGTATTCAAGATACCACAGAGTTTCTGAACATTATTGAAGACACTCAGTTGGAAGAGGATTGGTTGTTATGCACATTGGACGTATCCTCTTTATACACTAGTATTCCTCACAAGGCTGGGATTATGGCGGTGACTCATTGGTTAAATCAATCCAATCTATATTCCACTGGATTTAACAATTTTTTGATTAAACTCACAGAATATGTACTACAAAAAAACATCTTTTATTTTGAAGGCAATCCATATTGGCAAATTAAACGGACAGCCATGGGTGCATCCTTCGCCCCGATTTACGCAGATTTGTTTATGGGATATTTTGAACAGGCCTTCATATATGATGTCCAACATAATATTCACATGGGCAATTTGGATATCTGGCGGAGATAATCTGGATGATTGCTGGTTGGTGTGGCGGGCTGGCATGGATGAATTATCCAAATTTGTTGCATACCTAAATAGCAATCCTTTTGACATACATTTTACAGCCAATACCGGATATCATGTAATAGTCTTTTTGGATGTTGCGATTAAAAGATTACCTAACCATACCTTAGCCACATCCATACACAGAAAATTTCCACAATACAACACTTTACTTCATGCCACCAGTTCTCACCCCCGCCACATCATCAGCAACATCCCAAAGTCCAATTTCTGCGACTTAAAAGAATATGCTCCACAAATGTAGAATATTCTGCACAAACACAGGTCTAACAGCAAGATTTATTGATAGAGGATATAATCCTGCACATCTAACCAATACGGTTACCCAAATCCAAACCAGCAGAAGATCGGATCTATTAAAATATAATAGATCACAAGAGGATGATGGAACCCGACGTCAACAACCCATCAGATTAGTTACCACTTATGGAAACAATACATCCAAGTTTAGACAGATGGTCAGTAAACACTGGGACATATTAAAATGAAACCCATTTCTCAATGATATTCTTCCAGATACATGTGCTTTTTCTTACCGAAGGGGGCGTACCATCCATTCTCATTTAACACATTACAAAAGATTCACACCAGCTTCTACAATACAAACAACACTTTTTGGGGACCCTCTAGTGGGCTGCTATCCATGTGGACATTGTAGTGCATGTCAGCACATTTGCAAAACAAAGGAATTTACCAGCAAAAATACTTCTAAGGTCTACAATATCAATATTTTTGCAAATTGCAGCTCTGATTGGGTTATTTATTTGGCCTACTGTACCTGTTCTGCCTTTTATGTTGGTCAGACCTCTAGACCCATCAGAATCAGTGAACATTTAAGTTCCATCAGAAATAGACGAATAACAAATGCTCTATACAAACACAGCAAAAATCACACAGGTGCCTCGTTCAGGTTTGTCATCATAGACAAAATCCAACTTCACAGAAATTTTAAGATGGGATGGCATACCAGACTAAACAACATGGAAAGTAAGTGGATTGCTTTTTTCAAACCAGGATTGAATGAATGTGTGAAGTACATGAAGGTACATCTAGGCAATAATTTTTAAAAATATTGTAAATATTTGTGTGTTAGCTATACATATTTGTACCCCCGTGATATTAAGACAGATCTCATGTTACATATGGTTAGTCATTAGAGCCCAAAGTATACATCATATCTTATACATTCAGATTTTTATCTGAGTCCTGGCTAAATAGAAGCTATTTTATGGCTTTGTATAATGTAGTATATTTGCATTCTTGCAACCAATTATTAATTTAAAATATTTTTCAAGGAACTCAGATTTTCATGTCTGATTAAAACTAACATATTCATTATGTTGGTGTTTTATATGTTCCAAGTTTTTACTGTGTTAAATAAGTCTATTTATGTCAGGAGTGTGCCACTTTAAATGAAGTGTATATAAATAGTACCAGGATGTGATGGTGTTTTGTAAATCAACTTTTTGAAAAAGAATACATAACATTGACAAAGGCTTTACAAGCCGAAACTGGTCTTTTACTTTTATGGCAGGCAGATTTTTAGTTACCTCCGAATAAAATTTATATCTTGTATCTGCTGTCATGTGTGCTGGTCCCTCTTGGTTTTGTATCTGCTTGTATTGTGGACCACGGCCAAAGGAATATTATTTAAGCCTCAAGTTGCACAAACCTCTGTTCATAAGAGCAATTACTACCTTTCAAGGCAGATTTGATGATTATTTTCAAAAGCTCGGCAGAATTAGTTACAGTACCGCCAGCACCTTTACTTGCAAAGCTAGAGTTTTGGATGCTTAAATGATATTCAGATGTCTTTCAAATATTTTTCTGGACTTTTGGATGAACAGGCCAGTGTTTATATAAACTCACAAAAGTATAATGTATGATTTTTTTTAACTGTATTAGCATTAGAAATGTTGGCTTCTTTCTCTGTTTTAACACAATAATGTAACAAGTTGGATGGAGGCATGGCACAGACAAGGACCCACCCTCTTAATTACAACCACACTTCCAGGGGTTTTTGCACACCCAAAGGGGGATGGTTTGCTTTGTCCATGCCATGTCCCCAGCAAAAATATCTTCACCGATTTTGCTTTACCTTTATTAAGCAGCACTATTCTGCCTGGAATAAAGATTGAACAATGTTAAGAACAGAGTCCAACACTTATTTTTAGACTGTTATTTTATACTGACCATTTCTATGTGGCAACCCCTAATGGGAGCAGCCGAAAGGAGAAGATGATTTTTATAATGAAAATTTATATAAGGACAAGACATGAGATTTCTTTCCTTAGAGACAGACCTTAACCCACATACGAGTGACAAGAGACAGAGGTCTCAAAATAATAGCAGTACAACTCTGAGGTCAAGTATTTCCACTTCATTGACCTAGTAGCAGCACAAGGCTGAAATTGGGGTTTCTGTCCACATTAGGCGAGTACACACAGCTTTCAGCTGTGTTTTTCTCACCCTCTGGAGCCTCAGACAGGGAGTTCTACCTGCCAGTACCAACCACAGCTGGGTAGCACCAATGATATTTTGTCTAATTCCAAGGTCACAGAAACTCAGAGAAGTGCAAGAAGGTGAATAGCGATCCAAACCCAGCTACTTGCTCTTTTCGGAGTCCTGTTAGCCAAAATGAAAAACACTCAGTATGTAACATAACCAGTTCCAAAGCTTTTAGAATGTCGATCAAACAAAATCCAGTGATCTCTTCTGTTTTGTTATTCTCTGATCTGGTTTATCCCTAGAATTCATTTCATTGATATTTCAAGTTAATAGTTTAGGACCGATTAGTCAGCTTAAACAGCATTTAAACACTGACATAATGTACTAACCTATATCTGTTGTGGCATGTTTGCTCTGACAGATACTGTTCACCTTACTTATTCCAGCATAAGTAAAATTTACCTCTGCAGCTTATGCTGAGAACATTGCTGATTACTGTTACAGTAGCGAGGGAAATTCTTGTATCTAGCCTCACAACTTCTTTTGTGAATAGAAAATTTTTATTCACAGTGTTTTATCCTTGTCAACAGAAGTAATTCACATTTGGGGAAAAATGTTGAGAGACTTTCAACTAGGAATTCTGTCTTGCTAAACAGAAGATAGTCTCCAGAGCACATGTCGATTCAAATGTCCATAAATTTAAGGTATTCTGTCATCACGTCATTTTGTAAGCCAACCTTGTCTTGCTGTTCGGCACAAGTTACATTTTTCTGCATTGTTTGCTTTTATGGTAACATTTACACAAATCTCACTTGCATCTTTAATGGAGTACTGTACCTGAAACCACCATCCCAAGCCTTTCCACTAGGCTGAGGGTAGGTGCCTTTGAAGCAACTGTTGTTGTGGACTTTTTTGATTATATATATATATATATATATATATATGTGTGTGTGTGTATTCTTTTCTGTCCAAAGAAAAACCCTTTGTATAAATGTGATGCTTTACACAGTGTTCCACCACTAAATGTGTGTTAGTGAAATTTAAGTCTGATCACTTGCCATTTTCCTGTTAGAAGTTAGCTACTGCATGTTTTGAATATGCGCAGGTAACTGATGTAAAGCTTGGAAAGAATGAAGGGCTTGGGGAAAACTACCTATTTGGCCCATTCATAAAAGTGAGAAGAGGCTTGATTGTCACCAGGCAGCGCTGCGTTCATGACCACTGAGTGTGCTGCTTTTATATGACAAACGCCTAGAAGACTTGTAGGGTCTTTTGCATTGAGCACTGCAGTGTGACTGATTCCATTTCGTCTGCTCGTTTTAGAAGTAGGTCAATTGAGTAAACGTGAAACAGTACTCAGGATGTGGACATTCACACTCGTATAGTTCACTACAAACTTTGGCGCCCCATATATATAGAGAGAGAGAGAGAGCACATTTGGGCTAGCAGTGTTGCAAGCCCTAATTATTCAATCTTTATTCAAGACAGCTGACCGCTGCTTAATTCTAGAAAGGCACCGTTTCTAGTGAGATCTGCGCTTTTAGTAATAGAGATTCATTTGCTTCTTTACCCGCTCTAGGTTTCTTACCTCTGTCTGTTGTGTGGGTTTTGGTCCTTGTAACTCTAAAGCCTTACAAGTTGGACCTGCAGCTCCCTTTGTTAGAACTCTGCAGCAAGGTATTTTGGCCTAGAAACTATACCTGTCTTGTTTTCTCTTGTTGTATGCAGTGCATTTTATATATTTTTATAAAAAATTCAGTCTTTTTATGTATATTGTAGTGGTCATAAATTCTATATCATGTACTTTTAATTTCTTTATTTTTATGTTACTTTGTTTAATTTCAGTGCTTCACTGTTTGTAAGTTACAAGTTCATGGACTTCATAACAGGCCTTTAGTGAGCTTGCCTTCAGTCAGGATGTATGATGTACTCCTATCTCCCAAGCATATATTTAAATCATCTTAAATAATGTGAGACCTTGATCTTTTCTAATTGTAGGTGGAAGTTTGTTCCATACCAGCCCAGTCCTGCAATAGAAGAGCAGTTTTTAATTTTATTAATGCTATTTGGTACAACCACATATTCACTTTATTTACATTTTTGCTTGAAACTGTACTCTGATATAAGAAGCTGTTGCAAAAGTCAACTTGAATTAAGATAGACATTTTAGTTGAAAAAGTTATCATAACCCTTTTTCCTTCCAGGGTATCTTTTGCAGCAATGTTGTAGTCTTTCCCATCCAGTTGCCTTTTACTGCATTGCATGAGCTGTGTTGTGGATTTAAGTAATTATTAATGGATTTGTTACATTGTTTACGCAACAGAGGTAAGGTTTATTTAAGAGGGTGATAAATTTAAATGGCTGGGAGAGGAGATGTTTTTCTTTTGGGCACAGTTTTACTCAATTGACTGTGTGTTGTCGTTGTGGTAGGCTGTGTTACATTTTGATCTACACTGAGCCTTAGACATTGTTTTATACTGATGTGTTTATACTGATATGTTGTACATTTCTTTTCATGCCTACAGTTGTTTCATTTGCATTTTTGAAACAATCCATTTAGCTATAGCTATGGATATATATTTTTTAAAGTATGAAGATTGGGGGGGGGGGCACTTCCATCACACTTTGAATGGACATGGATAATTGACATGTTTAGGAAATACTAAAGCCAAGTCTTTATTACCACGCTGCACAGGGGTGTAGGAATGAGTAATGTAGCACTTAACTGTAGTGTTCTCCATCCAAGTCTGCAGTGTTCCTGGATTCTGGTTGCCAATGGGACATTTTTTTTCTTTTCTTTTTAAATTAAGAGAATTCCATCTGCTGGTTTTGGTTTGTATTTGGACTGCTTTGATTGCTTAACTTTTCGTTTCATCTTTCCTCTACGAGATTTTGTATAATTTTATTGATTTTACAGACTGCTATCTATTGCTCCCATTACTTCAACTATTGTTTTGGGTATCATAGGTTTCACTTTTTAGTTTCTTGTGTGGAAGACATGATCACTTACTGGTGCAGGTTTTATGGCTGGCTGACTTATATCAGCCTATCAAGTGGAATACTGTTGCAAGGGACCTATGTTGTCTCATGCATGATGTTAATACTGCTGATGAACCACAGCTGTGATTCACTGCACTACTTTGATAGTGTGTAATTCCTCTTCCGTGTTAAAGATTTAATGTTATTGATAGTTAAGCTTTGCTTTCCTGGCCCCAGTTGTGTTTGTATGAAAGTTTTCTTCCTATTTCATCATGATGTACTACTGATAACTGCAGTGCGAGTCTTTGATTAAAAGTTGCTCTTAATGTATTTGGAATTAGAAAAAAAAATCCTTAAATGTTTGTCTGCTTTTCTGTTACAATTTTAGCAGTGTGAAGATGACTGCTGGACCCACCTATGGTGACGCTAAGAACTCTGTGGGCTTGCTAGGTGAGCTGAGTAAGGATCAGGCTCTAGCTTGTTTGCTGAATGCCCCTTTGTTGAAGAACCTTGCTGAGTGGTCACAATGGGAGTTTGTGTTTGAGCCTCTTTATGGGCCTTTGAAAGAGTTCATTGAAAAGAACTGCAGAAGAAAAGTGATGGACATTGGATGTGAAAGTAAGTATTTCTTTTCAGTGAGATTCCAAATGAAGATTTTATCAATTTTATATTACTGGCTACATTTAAACGTGCTACGACTTTGACCTGAAAATGGCTTTTCTTCACTTTGATATGCACAAATTCTTTAAATCTTAACTATACTTTACATGCAAATTGTGCTGTATAACAGTTTAAAGCAATATGTATTAATCATGGCTGCAAAGACAAATGGTACGATTTACTTGTGGTGTATCTGTGAAGAACACTGCTGGCGGTGGCTGTTTGTTGGTGAAACAATTTGTGTTTGGAAGTAGTAATGTGTGTGCGCGTGTGTACATGTGTATATTTATTTATATATATATATATGTATATATGCATATATATATATATATATATATGTGTGTATATATATATATATATATATATATATATATATATAGATATATAGATATATATATATATATATAGATATATATATAGATATATATATATAGATATGGATCAGTGTCATTTCGCCGAAAATTTCTGACATAGGGTCGAAATCGCCGAAAATAGTACTGACAGTGTATCTGCCATTTTCCCCACTGTAGTGCGATCATTGAGTGAGAATATTCAAGTAGGGGGGTGTGGGAGGCGTAGTCCCCACCCAGTACAGTTTAATATTGTCTAGTATTGTTTTATATTGAGCAGTCCCTATTAAATGGGTAAGTAGTTTATAACCTGAGTAATTAGGGGACTATGACCCCCCCCCCCCACTTTAATATTCTATGTCCGAGATCGCACTACAGTGGGGGAAAAGGGCAGATATACTGTCTACTATTTTTGGTGAAATGGTTTTCGGCGATTTGGACCCTATGTCAGAATTTTCGACGAAATGTCATAGACCTATATATATATATATATATATATATATATATATATATATATATATATATATGTTTCTGACTTTATTTGGACAGTGCAGTGGTTAGCGTTGTCGCCTCACAGCAATATGTTCTGCGGTTTGATTCTAAGGTAGGGTGCCTTCTTTGCAGAGTCTGCATGCCCTCCCTGCATTTGCGTGGGTTTCCTGTGGGAGCTGCTGTTTCCTCCCATGTCACAAAGACATGCATCTGGAGCTTTTCTTCCCAGGTCTCTCCTGAAAATTGGCTCATTCCACGTTGGACTTTCCCAGTAAACAAATATTAAATAAATATTTTACACATTTAATCTTGTTTAGAGTCCCACTTGTGCATCATGTGGATTTGTTTCCTATATATTGGGTTGTACAGTCTAAAAGTAAAACTTATGGACTTGGCAGCACTCCAGTTCACATTTTGTCGCTTTAGTTTTTCCAAGTAGCAAATGAACTGAGAAGTGGTCTAGCTTGGCAAGCAAGTTATTCAGGCTGTACTGTAGTAGCCACCTTCATTGCTGATAAATCCCAGGTTTCCTTTCTGTTGCTACATGTACCTGCTGCCGAAGGCTGAGTCTTTAGGCTAATCATCTTAATTGTCTAATCTCCTTGGAGATTTTCCTTTTTTTCCTGCTGTTGTCAAAACTGCAGTCTTGGATAACCTAATTTCTGTTTTTGTCTTTTTTGACTTTTTGCCAATTTTAATTTAATTTTTTCCACATAATTCTGAAGAAAGATGTTTTTGTATTGTAGATGTTCTTCGTGTTTCACTGTTGCAGTCATCACACTTGGTTTATCTTTCCAGGGGTAGCCGTCAGTCGGCCTGAATACCAGAGGCTTAGTATTTCTGCATCGGTTGCTGTCGCTCCAGGACTGACGTCAGGTTGTCAATGGTATAAAATCAGGCAGCCAACACCATTACATCAGTCTTTCTTGCCGAAGAGCCAGAAGCAAAAGCAGTTCGCACGAGTGCCTGGTCGGCCGCTACCTGAGTTTTTAATTTCCGAAATTGAAGTCAAAGTCTTCTAAAGCTAAGTACCCCATTGGGGAAACTTTTTTCTTGCTCTAACCAATGTCAGAAAAAGTTAACAATTGATCTGCCTGTAGAAAGCAAATACCACACCGAGATTTCCATTCTTACTGCGTCATCTGCTTTGGCCCAGACCATGACGTCCATCGCTGTCTGTTTTGTGCTTTGTTCAATGCCAGAACTATACGTCATTGGGCCCTTATCATAGCTAAATACTTTAGCTCTCAACTCCACATTCTGAAATGGCTTCGGTAAGCCATCCGACTACTGATCTTACAAAAAATGTAAGGATAAAGACAGAGACAGACCGCACAGGTCCAACACTGCTGACTACGCTTCTGTTATTCCAGTCTCCAGTTCGCTGGTACTCAGTGAGGTGCTTTTGCAGCCCCTGATGCACGCTTCTATGGATTCGCAAGCCGGTACCAAGACCCGCTCGGAGTCCGGTATGCCATGAGACTCTTTGATGAAGGATCCTGCTGATGTCTATACCTTGGATGGGTCTGAAGCCGCTGAGCAGGCACCGGCTTCCAAGGAAGTTTTTCACACTGCCGATATTCGGCACAAACCAACGACTTCTTTCGCGTCTTCAGTTCTTTCTGAAACTACTGAGCTTGTAAGGCCCAGGGTACGAACTATGCCTAAAAAAAAAGACGACCCAAACTCAAGCACTTGCCTCAATCTCAGATGCTTAAAATGGCAGAAGACCTTATCATGCTTATTAGGGTAAGCCAGCCTACCCCTTTTAAAAGAAAGAGACTTTCCCCCAGCAGCTTTATCTGCCCAGGAGTCCGGCGACTATGAGGTTTCTGAATATGAAGACATGCCGTTGTCTGCTTATGAGGATTCAGATGCAGAGGAATCCATTCCCTCTGCCTCTCTTCCAGAGGATTTTTGTTTTGGTGAAACCCTACATACTTTGAGAGAACATTTCCATTGGGAATGTCAGGATTATCCTCAGTCCAAAAAAAGACTCTGGGGAATTTTTAGATTTACCACAGCACAGATCCCTAGTTGTTCCTCCTGTCCTGGATTTTGTGGATGATGTTTTCATGGAATCTAGTTTAACTCCTGACACCCTACCACCTCCTCCCAGGAAACCTGATGGGTATTAGAGTCCCTGACTCACAAATTTCTTTTCAGAAATCCTACTGCGGACCCAGAGGTAATATCCCAAGGACCTAAAGGAATTAAAGCAACTTCAGCCAAGAATCCCACCCCTTCGGACAGGGATTCCTGAACTTTAGACAGATGTGGTAAAATAAAGTGTACACCTCTGCTACTCTTGTCATTAGAGCACTAAATTGCCAGTTCCACATGCCAGCAACCTACAATGGAACTCCTTAAACAAAAATTATATACCTTTCCAGCTTGTGCAGAAAATAAAGAATTACAGGAACTTCTGCATTCTACAAACCAAGTTACTAAGCACACCTTGCAAAGAGAAACCTTGAAGAGTGGATGGGAAACGAAGTTTACCCGGGGGATCACTTCAGTGGCTGTGCTGGACAGAGGCACAGGGAACTAATTTAAGGGGGCAGCGAAAGCCAACACATTCTGACTAGGCTTATAAATGCCTTTGGGCAGATAGCTTAGTACCTACCTATGAACGTATGTGGCTTTGATGCTCTAGAAGCATGCCGCAAGGCAGCAGTCAAAGGTTCTGTATTTAGAAGCCATACTTGGCTTAAGGAACAGACCTTGTCAGACTGTCAAATCAAAACTATTGGACGCACCATTGCACAAAGACAATATTTGGCACCAAAGCAGAAGAGGTCTTAAAAAAGATGGAAGAAAAAGTTAAATCTCTGCAGACAGTTAAAGACTTCTTGCAAGTCCAGCAGGCATTGCTCCTCCAAGCAACTGCTCCTTTCCAGCCCCCTCAACTCTAGCTCAGACCCCCCCAGACAGCAGCCCCAGGGAATGCAGAGCTCTAGGCAATGGAGTTCCCCCACTTCAAAAACAGGGAATGCTAAGCCACCCCCTGATGGAATGAACTCACAATGACACTGCAACTCCACTCCTTTCCTCTGCCCACCTGCTTGTGTCCCTAGCAGGAAAACTCTCCTCCCATGCAAAAAACTGGGCTTCCATCACCAACGACAGATGTGTCTTCAACATAGTGTCCCAGGGATACCAATTTTATTTCCCAACACTGCCAACCCTAGAAGGGTCCCCAGAGCTTCCTCCAGACCAGAGGGCAGAGGCCCAAAACCACGTCCATTCCCTGCTCTCCATGAGGGCAATACAGCCTGTTCCTGCAGACCAGATAGGCCAAGGTTTCTATTCCAGGCTTTTCCTGGTACCCAGAAAAGAGGACACCTGGCACCCAATCCTCAATCTATCAATTCTAAACACCTTCCTGGTGATACCAAAATTCAAAATGCTCACCCTCCAGCAGCTTCTTCCTATGCTATCCAAGGACGCTTGGTTAGCCACCCCAGACCTAAAAGAGGCCTGTCTACACATCCCAGTCAAAGTTTCTTGCAGGAAATAGAGACAACAAGGCCAGTGTAAAATAAGGTTCTGTATTTATTCTCTCTCTAGCGCCTCGGCCACAGTAAGCCTTCAAGGAGTAACACATAACACAGACAAAAGCATTTATATAGCATCAACTATTAACAGCAATCAAACAATTAAATCATTCAAGTTAATTAAAACACAATTCAAACAAATTTAAATTGCTTTTGGACAAATCAAATAACACTTATCCAGCAACAATCTGTATTCAAGCCCCTAGGAATCAGAGTTTCATACTTCAAAATAAAAAGTTTCTTTTTTTAACAGTGCATTCTTAATCAAATTCTCATTTAGTTCACCTATAATAACCTGTTCTAAAATAGTTGCTGTTAAACTATCACATTTACCATCATGACATTCATAAAAATGCTGAGCTAAGGGACTCTCTAATTGTTTTATCCTAATATCCCTCAGATGTTCTAATCGTCTCATCTTAAACATTCTTTTCGTTTGGCCAATATAAAACTTATTACAGCCACATCTAATAGCATATATCACTCTCTCAGTTCTACAACTATACTGGCCATTAGATCTATACTCAGTATTATTTATGTAAGGGAAAAAATTAATTATTTAAGGGCAAACACTACATTTCCCACATAACATCCCTCTACTCTTAATTTGATAGTGCAATTTTTCATCAGGTTTATGAAATCTTGTATGCACTATCATATCCTTCACATTTCTACCCGTCTTATAAGAGAACATTAACTTTTTTTCAACTAAACTCTTTAATTCAAGATAATTTTTTAAAAAGTTCCAAAAATGTAAGATACATTTTTTAATATTCTCACTACAAATATTATATGTAGAAACCATAAATATATTATCTACTTCTTTATGATTCTTAATATCATTCCTACAGTTATTTATACATAATGGCCCCTTGTTAAACCTATTAAAAATCTTATTGATATCCAAATCAATCAACTTTCTATCATATTGTCTTTTTTCAAACATATTCCTAGTACATAATATTTAATTCATAAATGTATTCTCATCATTACATAACCGAGAAATTCTTAAAAATTCTCCATATGGTAAGGCTTCAAGAGTGTGTTTAGTGTGGCAACTGGTGCCCATCAAAAATTAATTTGGTAAATCAAATTTATGTATGCTAGTAATATGTTGTCCTGAAATACCCTGTAAGTTGATATCTAAAAAGGAAACAGTTGATCCACACTGCATACCATCAAAACATATATTGAACCTATTTAATTGAATATCCTGTATAAATTCATTCACTAAATGTTTGTCCCTTTCACACAAAAAAATCAAATCAGTAAAGCTAAAATAAAATTTAACATGATTTTTCACAAAACAATTAGTATAAATACATTCTTTTTCAACTAATCCCATAAAAATGTTAGCATACATAGGTGCAAAGGGCGCACCCATTGCTGTACCTTGGATCTGATGAAAAATTTGATTATCAAAATAAAAATAATTATTTTCTAAACAGAACTTCAGTAAATCTAAAACATAATGTGTTAACGGAAAATCCCCCATTTGTTTATGTACTGCTTCAATTCCAAATACATGTTTGATATTGGTATAGAGACTCTTGACATCTAGAGTCAGCCAATACATATACTGTCCACCCTAGTAACATTTTTAATTTTACGAAGAAAGTCAAATGAATCTTGTATGTAAGACGGACGTTTCTGGGCTTCCTTTAACAATATTTGATGCAAAACAACTCCCAAATTATGTAGAAAGTATATACTAGCCGAAACTATAGGTCTACCCGGGGGATTTTTACTGTCTTTATGAATCTTAGGTAAGCAATAGAAATAAGCTGGACTAGAGTCCTCCACACTTAATTTGTTCTTAACATCAGCTTCCAACCAATATCCTAGTCTCAAACCTCTCTGTATTAAACAGGTATACTTATTTTTAGCCTGTTTGACAAAATCTTCTGTAACTACACAATATACTGTGTCATCACTCAGTAAATCTAAGCATATTCTATAATATTGTGTATAATGCATAATTATAATTTTATTTCCTTTGTCTGATGGTTTCACAATTAATTCCTTCTGTTTAGAAAAATTAACTAGTTCAGACCATTTCCTTTTAGATGAATTATAGTTAACCTGTGTCAAATCTAAATTATTTATCAGCAAATTAACCTCAAATTCAACCATCACATGAAAACCTTTTATACCTTCATGTGAAAAAGGGGGCATATAAGTACTCTTAGTGTTTACTCTCGAAGTGTCTGTAACGCAATAGGCATTTAGGTCACTCTCACAGGATACAAAAGTTTCATTAGAGTCCAAATCTGAAACATCATCATCAGTAGTATATGTTTCATTCAATGCAGTTACCACACCAACATTCAAAGAAGGTAAACAGTGAAAATGATACCATAAATATAATTTGCGCACAAATCTGAACAATTCTATTTTAAATTCATATTTCTTGGGTAAAACAGTGGGTACAAATTTCAATCCATGATTCAATACAGCATAAATACTATCATTTAACTGATATCCAGATAAATTAATTACAATATTAGATTCAGAACATAAGTTAATACCATTTTGTCCTTTTGTTGTCACGCCATTGGCGTGGGGGCCCTCCCCTTTGCTGTTCCTGATCCGAAAAACTTCTCTTCTGTTGCCTACCATATGTCCTAGGCGGACGAAAATGTTCAGAGAAATAAAAGTCATCCACTGGTGATGGCAAAGGTGGGAAATAATGGTTCATTAAATTATCCACATCTTGTCGGACTACTGGGCTCGCAGGCAGGTTAACATTATTACCAGTTTTATCTTTAAACCAGCCAACATCATTACGGTGAGCTTTGGCACGTGAGCACTGATTGGGTCCCCTGAGGTAGGCAGCGCCTTTTTTGAAATCACGGAGATCTCTCTGTATTTTATACATTTTCTGTTCAAGGACTCTCTTCTCTTGTATGTTTAGTTTGTCTCTAATGTCATGAAGACAGGACTCAAATTTCGCCCTGTCTAAAGCAGACATTAAGTTAGAACAAACACTGTTAATATCTTTTTTTATGTTAGACAGTTTGATGGTATCTCTTTCAATCAGGATATTAAGCCATTCCCTTGAGCAGAGATGTGCCGCTTTTTCCCATCTCTGCTGGAAGACCTTATCAACTGCACAAGTCCCAATAAATGGCTCCGAAGGAAATTTAACAGCTCTCAACCCTCGCGGTATGATCTCAAGATCTAAGTATCTTTGCAGACTTGTGTAATTGTAAAAAGTCAACATTTCCTTATTCATTAAATTACTTAGTTTAGATATTAATGTCTTTTCCTCTACCGGGTAATCCACGGAGCGTTTTCCAATATTGGCAAAAGGATTAGAAGCTAGCTTATTCCTTGTTTCAGCTAAAAAACGCTCCCATAATGGTAAACCCGAAACATTCTCACCAACAGCATTAGTATCAGGGCGATCAAATTCACGCTCTGAATTGAAGAAACCATCAATAGTCCGCTGAGAGGTACCTTCATTATCCTCTCTAAAAACCCTCGAATATTCGATGCTGGATCACTAGCCATGAAAATTGGATAAAACAAACAGCAAGATAAGAAAACAAGTTGCTACACCACAATAGAGACAACAAGGCCTGTGTAAAATAAGGTTCTATATTTATTCTCTCTCTAGCGCCTCGGCCACAGTAAGCCTTCAAGGAGTAACACATAACACAGACAAAAGCATTTATATAGCATCAGCTATTAACAGCAATCAAACAATTAAATCATTCAAGTTAATTAAAACACAATTCCAACAAATTTAAAGTGCTTTTGGACAAATCAAATAACATTTCTCCAGCAACAATCTGTATTCAAGCCCCTAGGAATTAATGTTTCATACTTCAAAATAAAAATAGTTTCTGTCTACACATCCCAGTCAGAGTTTCTTGCAGGAAATATCTACGTTTCAGGGCAGGATTTATGCACTTTCAGTTCTCTGCGCTTCCCTTTGGATTATCCACTGCTCCCATAGTTTTCACAAAATGCTTGGCTCCTGCCATTGCTTTTTGAAGACAAAGGAATATTCAAATTTATCCCTACTTAGACTGTCTGATTCAGGCAGACAGTCAGGAAAAGCTGTTACAGCACCTGACCTTTGTAAAGGACCTACCTGACCTCCCTGGGGTACACTATAAAGGAAAAGAAATCGAAACTAGTCCCCACTCAAAAAATTGTATTCCTGGGAGCAAGTCTGGACACAGCATCCCAGGTGACATTCCTTACTCCAGAAAAACAAGCCTATCTGACAGGCTCCTTCTCTCAACTAGCCAACAGAACCCAGTTATCCGCAAGGAAAATCCTGCAAGCTCCTAGGGTTCATGACATCCTGCATTCTACTCATTCCATATGCTAGACTGCATATGAGTAAACTTCAATGGTACTTAAAAAGCCTTTGGTGTCAGCACTCTCGGAAACTATCATACCTATGATACCTTGTCTAAGGAAAGGTTTTCTTTGGTGGGCAGCAGCATGCAACCACAACAAAGGCCTACCCTTTTCACAACCACACGCCGCACAGACCCTAACTACAGACTCATCAGATTATGCCTGGGGTGCACACTTGGGTGGCAGATGCATTTAGGGCCATTGAAGCCCAAATCAAATACAGCTGCACATCAACCAAAAAGAGATGCTAGCTGTTCAGCACGCTCTGACAGCTTTCAGACCCCCTACTCTCCCCGGGGCCTCTAGTGATCAAAATAGACAACACCAGACTGATGTGGTATATCAACAAGCAGGGAGGAACTTACTCCTATCCCCTCTGCAGGCTAGCCATGACCCTTTGGCACATGGCTTCAGCCATGCAAATTCACCTGCTAGCACAATTCCTGCCGGGCTCCCAAAACTCTCTAGCAGACAACTTAAGCAGAAACTTCGTAGACCCACACAAGTGGCAGCTAGACCACAGCACCTTCAACCTTGTAACCCAGAAGTGGGGCACCCCGAAGGTGGACCTATTTGCCTCCCACAACAATCACCAGCTCAGCAAATTCTGCACCAGGGAACCTCACAGCAAGGCCTGGAAAGTGGATGGCCCTATCCTTCCAATAGGTAAAACCTCTCGATCTATGCATTTCTCCCTCTACCTCTACTCACAAGGGTACTTCAAAATTTTCAAAATAGGGGAAGAAAGAACAAGAGCAGTCTTGATTGCCCCAGACTGGCCATACCAGCACTGGTACCCACTGCTGCACAGTCTGTCACCCCACCTCCATGGCACCTACCTCAGATGCCAAATCTTCTGACCCAACAGAATGGAAAATTCATGCTTCCACAATTGCAGACCCTGAACCTGGCAGCCTGGCTTATTCCATGACTTCTCATTCAGTGCCAGTCTAAGCAAGCAAGTCCTGGATGTTACACGTGAGGCCAGACGCTCCAGCTTGGGACCTTAAATTTGTGTTTTGAAAAGCTCACACTACCCCCCCCACACACACACACACACACACCCTTTGAGCCTGCAGCTTCAGCAGAGGTAAACTTCCTCTCTTGGAAAACAGCCTTGCTTCTGGCCATCACTTCAGCTAGAAGAGTTTCAGAGCTACAAGCACTCATGGCTCTGGAGCCCTTTCATCATTTTTCATGCTTACAGGGTCTTCCTCAGGACTAACCCAACTTTCATGCCTAAGATGGTGTCCAGTGTGGCTCTCAGCCAATCTTTCCATTTGCCCACCTTTTTCCATAGGCCTCAAAATAAGGGGAAAGGATCCTGCACTCTTTAGATGTGCACAGACAGCTCAGATTCTACCTGGATAGGACAAAGTTCTTTAGGAAAACTGACCAATTGCTAGTCAGCTTTGCAGCAGGGGCGGAGGGCAAGGCCATATCCAAACAAACCATCTCCAAATGGATAGCACAGTGTATCCATTTCTGTTACAAGCACCACAGAAACCACCCCCACAGGTGGTCAGAACACATTCCACAAGGGCAACCTCCACCTCTGCAGCTTTCCTCAGAGAGGTCCCTACCAGGGACATCCTGGAGGCTGCAACATGGAGTTCTGTTCATACCTTCACCAAGCATTTACCACCTGCCTACCTTTTCCAAATTTAGGGCAGGCTTTGCAACCACAGTCTTGCAGGGCATCCTAGCCAGCCCCAACTTATTGACTGCCTCCACCCTTTACTTCAGCTTTGGGAATCAACCCAAGTGTGATGACTGCTTTAGTGAAATATGAAGAACATAGTACAGTCGTGTACACTTACCATAAATGTAGATGTTCGAGTGTATTCACTGTTGCAGTCCTTGTTTCCCACCCTCCATCCTCCTTGTATCTCTCACTCTGTGTCTGCCTCACTTTCTGCAAGGATCTTTGGTATTTACTTTCAACTTGTGGCAGTATTCCACCGTAACCTAGCTCCTTAGTTGGAGGCTCTTGACATTTGGGGCAAGAAAAACTGATGTAATGGCGTCAACTGCCTGATTTTATACCACTGACGACTTGACGTCCATCCTGGAGCGACAGCAACCAATGCAGAAATACTAAGGCTCTGGTATTTGGGCCGACTGAGGGCTACCCCTGTCAGGATAACCCAAGTGTGATGACTGCAACAGTGAATACATTCGAACAGCAACATTTATGGTAAGTGTACACAACTGTACTTTTATCTTTACTGTATGTCCGCAATTTTTTTTTGTGAGCTGTCATAGCAAAACTGCTTGTGCCTCTGTCCTTTATTTTTTGTAGAGAAATTAGTTTTAAAACATTGGGCAAAGTTTGTTTCCCTGGTATTCGTTTTGAAAGGGCAATATTTTATGTTTTTGGAAGTTGACATTATGTGGGTTTTATGTCTAGCAGAGTTAACCAAGGCTTTCATTTATCTTTTTGTTTAATCATGGAGCATAAAGCTGCTTCTAAGGTTCTTCCTGTCTCTGGCCATGGACACTCACTCACACTCACGTTATCAGCCTTTGCCCATACATTTGGGCTTCTGCTTTGGTTCGGTCTGTTGTAGGTGACATTTTAGTGGCCATTTAGTAGTCTTTGGACAACTCATTCTAATTTTCTGATCCTGCTGGTGGTCTTAGAGAAGCCTCCATGGACTGGTAATCATCCACTTCCTCTGCTTCAGTTAGATTGTGCTCCACAGACATAGGGGAATCCCTCGTGTCAGTTTCTGGGGGAAACCTGTCCACGTAGCCAAGCTAGGGTAATTAGTTACTGGCCTAGTGCTCTTTCTATTATTTGGTCTTTTGCCATTGTGTTTCCTAGGAAAAGTTACAGAAAACACTTTTCTCCTGTGCAGTTTTCCTTGGTGTGATGGATGATTAAGGCTTATCTAAGGGATTATTATAAGCTTTAATGCCTGTTCCACTGAATCCTTATTACATGGTTTAAAAAGAGTTCCTTCCATCTCTGACCATGAATCCCAGTCAGAGGAAATGGGATTGGATTGAGGTGATGTTCATCATGTTTCACTGTGCAGTCATTACTCTTGGGTTATCCTGCTGGCAGGCTACCCGCAGTCGGGCTGAATTCCAAAGTCATGGTCCGGCGTTGGTTGCTGTCTCCTCTTCCCTGACGTCAGTGCGCCAGGGGTATAAAAGATGCAGCCGACGCCATTTTCTTCAGTCTTTCTTGCTGCACGGTGCCCGAAGCAGAAGCAGTTCGCAAGTCCCGATCGGCCGACTCCTGAGATTTTCGTGTTTGAATTTCAGATCCGAAGTCTTCATTTAAAGTTAAGTACCCCGTTGGGGATACTTTTTTCTTGCTCCAGACCGATGTCAGAAAAATTAATAATTGTATTTCTTGTGGGAAGCAAATACCTGATAAGGACTTTCATTCTTATTGTATTCCTTGCCTAGGCCCTGATCACGACGTTGCTAATTGCAGGTTTTGTGCTAGATTTAACCAATGCACTATTAAGAGTCTGTACGATTTTGCATTTCATTACTTTGGCCGAAGATTTAATTACACAATGTCATCGGATAGCCATCCGACTACCGCAATTCACAAAAAACACAAGGAAAAGGACAGGCATCCGAGGTCCAAAACTGACGACGAGGCTTCTTCTAAGCCAGTCGCTGATTCACCGGTTCTCAGTGAGGCGCTTTTGCAGCCCCTGACGCCCGCTACCTCAGAGCTGCAGGCTGCTTCCGACTCCCATTTGGAGAACTAGGCCGCTGGAAACTCAAGGTATTGGACACTTGGAAAATATTCCCTCTGATGGGTCTGGAGCCGCTGAGCAGGCATCTGCTTCTGAGGGTGTTTTCAGGCCTACACAGTTATATGTAAAACCGACTACAGCTTCAAAGGCAAAGACTAAAGCACCACTAAAGACAAAGAAACAAGCGCAGCAAGCCCAGCGACAGGCCTCCATGCCTAAAAAACAGATGCCCAAAATGGCCGAAGACCTAATTACTTTGATCAGGGGTTCCCATCCCCCTCATGATAAGAGGCCTAGGCAAGAGACAGAATATGAATCTGCAGATCAGATTTCCATTTTTTCTGACTCCTCTTCTTAACCATAATACTCTTTTCCTCCCTATGAGGATTCTGATGCTGAAGAATCTATCCCTTCAGCCTCTCCTCCTGAGGATTATTCTTTTGGGGAATCCCTGCACACCATGAGGGAGCACTTCCACTGGGAGAGCCAAGACTACTCAGAATCTAAGAAAAGGCTCAGAGACTTTCTTTTACTACCTTAGCACAGGCATCTTGCTATCCCCCATGTATTTTCAGAGTCCTGCCTGTCTCCTGACGCTTTACCCCCTGCACCTGTTAAGCCAGACAGATACTACAGGGTTCCAGATTCACATAAATTTCTTTATAAAAACCCTGCTGCTGACCCAGAAACTATTTCTCAGGGTCCCAAAGGGGTCAAGGCTTCCACTGCAAAAAACCCTATCCCCTCCAATAGGGATTCAAGGGCACTGGACAGATGGGGGAAAAAGGTTTATACTTCTGCTTCCTTGGCTGTGAGGGCTTTAAATTGTCAATTTCATATGCTCAAATATCAGCAATACTTAATGTCACTGCTTAAACAGAAAATATTAACAAATTCTGAATGTGCAGAAAGCAAGGAAATGCAGGATTTATTGCACGCAACTGAACAAGTGGAAAAGCATACTTTGCAATGTGGTTTTGATTCTCTGGAGGCCTCTTGCAGGGCTGTTACGGGTTCTGTCATTAGGAGGCATGCTTGGTTAAAGGAACAGAATCTGCCTGATCATGTTAAAGCAAAATTATTAGATGCTCCATTAGAGCATGATACTTTGTTTGGTGTTAAAGCAGAAGTGGTGTTGAAGAAAATGGAGGACAAAGCAAAATCTATGCAGACAGTTGAGGATTTCTTACAGGTGCAGACACCCAGATTTAGCTGGAACTGGCCTACAAAGAATTGGTCCTTTCTAGTGTCAGACAGACCACAAAGAGGCAGATACAGACACCCCAGAGACAGATCCCAGCCCCAAGGCTCATACAGGCCTAAACAATGGGGTGCTTCTACCTCCAAAAGTGGCAAAGACAAATCACAGCCATACAGGAAACAGTCCCAATGACTTTCCTCTGCCAACACCAAGCACTTATATTTTGGCAGCCCCCTTAGGGGGGAAACTAGCACTTTTTTCACAAAATTGGCACATGATCACCCAGGACAAATGGGTTTTGAATGTAGTATCTCAGGGCTACAGGTTCCACTTTCACACCCTGCCAAGGGCAAAAGGTATGCCAGACCTGTCACGCAATCAATGGGCAGAGGCACAAAAGCAAGTTTCATCCCTCATGGACATGAGGGCCATTCAGTGAGTACCACAGCAAGAGCAGGGACAAGGATTTTACTCAAGACTTTTCTTGGTACCCAGAAAGGACAAAGCTGGAGACCAATACTGGATCGGTCTATTCTAAACACATTTCTCAACGTTTCAAAATGTTGACTCTGCAGCAGCTTCTGCCCATGCTGGGCAAGAAGGCTTGGCTTGTAACTTTGGACCTAAAAGAGGTATACCTGCATGTTCCAATCAGACAATCTCGCAGAAGATACCTCAGATTCATAGCTGGCTCAATGCACTACCAATTCTCTGCACTGCCCTTTGGCTTATCTACTGCCCCTAGGGTCTTCACAAAATGCCTGGCACCAGTAATTGCATTTTGCAGACAAAGAGGAATTCAAATATATCCTTACTTGGACGACTGCTGTATTCAAGCAGAGAACAAGGACATTCTACTAAAGCATCTGGCGTTTGTAAAAAGATTACAAATTTGCCTAGGGTACACAGTAAACGAAAAGAAATCAAAACTAGTACCCTCTCAAGAGGTAATATTCCTGGGTGCAAGCTTAATTGCAACTGCCCAGATGGCTTATCTCATGCCAGAAAAACAAAGGCGACTGACTTCTTACTTCATAATGTTGGCAACAAAGACCCAGTTATCTGCAAGAAAAATTCTGTAAGCTTTGGGCTTCATGGCATCCTGCATTCTGCTAATTCCATATGCCAGACTGCATATGAGGAAACTACAATGGTATCTAAAAAGTGTTTGGCCTCAACATTGCCACAATCTGGAAACTTTAATTACCCTCATTCCCTGCCTGCAACAGGAGTTTCAATGGTGGGCACAGGCCTGTCACCACAACAAGGGACAGCCATTCACTTTACCCACAGCCAGGCAGACACTAACAACGGATGCTTCAGATTATGCCTGGGGGGCCCACATGGCAGGAAAATGTATTCAGGGCACATGGCCCGCAAGCCAGATGCATCTTCATATCAATCAAAAAAGATGCTAGCTGTTCAAAATGCCCTGACAGCTTTCAATGATCTACTTCATCCAGGACAAGTACTGATAAAGATGGGCTATGATAAGAGACTTAGAGACACAGGTGGACAGTGGTCTCACCTTCGATAACCACATCGCCACAACAGTCAGGAAATCCTTCTATGTGGCACACCTCATCACGAAGGGCTTTTCATCCAGAAAAAAGGAGGTCATTGTTCCACTGTACTCATCCCTCATTAGACCCATTATAGAATACAACGCCCCATTTGGTATGTTCCTCTCAAGACATCTGCAACAACTGGAAAGGCCTCAGAAATACCTCACTAAAAGAATCACAGGCCTAAAGCAGATGCCCTACGCTGACCGCCTTAAAAAACTCCAGCTATACTCTGTCGCATATCGTCTACTCAGAGGCGATCTCTGCTTAACATACAAGGCCATGTCAAACCCAGAGCTGTTGGACATGCTACACTTAAAGAAATCCCAATCCCTCAGAGCTACACGCTTCAGGGATCTAAACCTTGTCATCACAATAAACAAAACATGCTGGTGGGATAGGTTCCTGACCCAGAGACTCCCCAGACTCTGGAATAGATTGCCCATACATGTCAAGCAAAGTGCCTCTTTGGACCTCTTCAAGAGGAACCTTGACGATTGGATGGGAGAAAGGAAATTCACCCCAGGGATCACATCAGTCGCCCTGCTAGACAGGGGTCTAGGAAAGTAAATAATGTGGGAATAAATAGCCAGGGAATTGTTATGGCTAGGCTTGTATAAACCCTAGGGCTGATAGCCTAGTACCAACCTATGAACCTTTGAACGATACTACAGTCATGTGGTACATAAGCAGAGAGGCACACATTCCTACCCCCTCTGCAGACAAGCCAGGACTTTGTGGGACACAGCATTGACTTATCAAGTTCACCTACAAGCACAATTCCTGCCAGGAAAGATAAATACTCTGGCAGACGAACTAAGCAGAAGTCTCATGGATCCCCACGAGTGGAAACTGGATCAACAAGTCTTCAGCATGATAATAAGGAAATGGAGATGCCCAGGCATAGATCTATTTGCCTCCCCTCACAACTGCCAACTACAGAGATTCTGCACAAGGACTTATCACAAGCAAGCATGGAAAGTGGATGCCTTATCCTTCATCTGGAAAAACCTAACAGTATATGCCTTTCCTCCACTGCCTCTCCTCGCCAAGGTACTCCTAAAGGTCAGACCAGAGAAGCCAAAAATTATACTGATTGCCCCAGACTGGCCTCGCCAGCACTGGTATCCAATCCTAAAGAACTTGTCTCAAGGTCCAGCCTGGACATTGCCTCACATTCCTCACTTACTGACCCAACAAAACAATCAGATCCTGCACAGCCAACTCAGGACCTTAAATCTGGCAGCATGGCGGATAATGTAGCCATTCAGAACACTCCTCTCTCCAAAGCTGTGATGGATGTTATTTTGGAGGCCAGGTGGCCCAGTACTAGAAAATCTTCTGCAGAAAAATGGAAGAGATTCTATTGCTTGGAACCAGGCACAAGGAATTGAAACGTTTGTACCAAACATTCCTTAGATTTTACAATACTTAACTGAGATGCTGGACAAAGGCCTATCCTTTTCATCAATTAAGATCCATGCCTCTGCCATTTCAGCCCATTACAATACAGAACCACCTATCTTTTCTCACCCTTTAATAAGGCAATACCCCAGAGGGGCCAAAAACATAAGACCGCCAAGGAGAGCACCAATGCCTGCATGGGACCTCAATTATGTCTTGGAAAAACTCACACTGCCTCCTTTTGAGCCAGCATCAACAGCTGATATAAAATTCTTATCCTGGAAAACAGCTCTGCTCCTAGCAATAACCTTGGAGTTACAGCCACTCATGGCTGTGGAACCTTTTATCATTTTCCATCCAGACAGGGTTTCTCTGAGAACAAACCCGACATTTATGCCTAAGGTGGTGTCCAGTGTGGCCCTTAACCAAACCATTTACTTGCCTACCTTTTATCCAAACCCACAGAACAAGGATGAGAGACTTCTGCATTTTTTGGACATACACAGACAGCTAAGCTTCTACTTGGATAGAACTAAAGCTTTCAGAAAGACTGAGCAACTTTTAGTGGCATATGCTGCAGGATCACAAGGAAAGGCTATCTCAAAACAGGCTATTTCAAAATGGATAGGCCATTGCATTAGTTTCTGCTATTCACAACATGGCAAATCAGTGCCTAAGGGCATTAGGCCACATTCAACCAGAGCAGCAGCCACTTCAGCAGCCTTCCTCAGAGGAGTACCAACCAAAGACATCTTAGAGGCTGCAACTTGGAGTTCGGTGCACACTTTTACCGAGCACTACCACTTACCTTTCTACTCTAAATTCAGAGCAGGCTGTGCCACTGCCGTTCTGCAGGGCCTCATAGCCTCTCCTAATCCTCTTTAGCCCCAGCCACCCATCCTCAGCTTTGGGATTCAACCCAAGAGTAATGACTGCAACAGTGAAACACGATGAACATAGTACAGTTGTGTACCTACCATAAATGTAGATGTTCAAGTGTATTCACTGTTTCAGTCCAGGTTACCCTCCCACCATCCCCCTTTCTTTTGCTGGGTCTTTTCTGTACTTCTCTATTCTATACAACTTATATGGTGTATTTGCTTGTAGATGAAGGAAATGGTTACCTTAGTGCATGCATGTTTATTGGCATAATTTTTAGCCTACCCTTTTGGGGGCACCTGACATCTGGGGCAAGAAAAACGGAAGAAAATGGCGTCTGCTGCATCTTTTATACCCCGACACATCGATGTCAGGGAAGAGGCGACAGCAACTGATGCCGGCTAAGACTTTGGAATTCAGGCCGACTGCGGATAGCCTGCCAGCAGGATAACCCAAGAGTAATGACTGCAACAGTGAATACACTTGAACATCTACATTTATGGTAGGTACACAACTGTACTTTTCTTCTGTTAATTTTCCTGAAGTAAAACACTTGAATTCTGAAGAACAAATGGATAGTTCCATGTCTCTTCCAAAATACTGTGATTTTTTACAACTGAAATTTACACACCTTGATGTTATTCTTAGTCAATATTATTGCAGTACTGATTCTTGGGTTTTCTTGCTTTGCGGAAGCCAGCAGTCGTCCCACTTCCCAGAGTCTTGAATCATTCCTAATCAATAGACATCTGAGGACTGACTGTCTGGACATCAGGGTATGTGGAACATCCACCTATGCCATCTTCAGTTCTTTCTAGCCATGCAAGACAATGTGCTAGTCCGCTTTGCAATCTGTACTTCAGCAGAGTTTTCCAGAGTTGTTACAACCTGCTTCCAGATAATTACCCTGTTGGGTATTTCTTCTTCCAGTTAATGTTTAAAAAGGTCAGTACCTGCTTGAAATGTGGGAAAGCAAATCTTGCATGAAGATTTCCATTCCTTCTGTTCTGTTTTGGGTCTCAACACAGCATATCTAGTTCTCAGGATTGTGTTAGGTTTCTCTTTTCAACCCTTAAGTGTAGGGCCAAAGTCCTTACAGCCCACATGGAGTCCTTGGACCCAGTGTCACCCACTGTTTGCCTCAGGTTCAGACAGTTCCTCACCCAAGAAATGGAAACATAAGAAAATGGAGAAGGATGTTGCAGAAGATGGAAAACCTTCTGCGTCTACATTCAGGTCAGGTGATGACTTGGGTGAGTGGCCTTTGTAGCCCTCTGGTCTGATAATCACTAGGCCTGAACCCCCTGGCACTACCCCTAAAGACACTGCCATGGCTGGAAGCCAGATTATTATGACTACTTCCACACCAGTGGTCCAAAGTCACTTCATATATCTGCTTCAGATGCTCAAGTGTTGGTAACTGAGACAAAGTGCTCTTCCTCTTCGGTAGCTTTGCTCAGAGAAACTTCAGGGAACCGGATTGAGGTTGCTGTCACCCGCCCACATTCTGCAGCCTTAGTTTGAAAACTTCTGGTGACCAAAACGAAGAGACCGGTAGGCTTACCACAGTCTTCAGCTGTATCGGCTTAGGTTAAGGTACAGGAACAGAAGTTCAAAGTTTTCAAGAAGTCCAAGGAGTCCAGACAGTAACAGGTGTCTGTTTCAGAAGCCCCTCCTGGTAAAAGAAGGGATGTTTCACTTCAGGAGAACTCAGATTGCTCAGAGTCAGAAGATGAGGAAGTTATCTTAAGCTGAGCACCTCCCTCCTCAAGCTTTCCCTGACTCAGACTCTGGTGACACCCACTCTTCTTCTTCCCTTGAGGATTTATCATTTGGTGGATAACCTTGCACAGGAAGAAGAAAGCATCTAATAGAGAGAGCAAAGAATTTTCTCAGGCTTAATGCCATTGCAGAAAACTCCTGAGCTTGCCATCTCCCAAACCACTAGCTATTCCTCCGGTGCATGCAGTTGTTGATGTCTATAAGGAAGTCTGCCTGCACCCTGACTACCTTCCATCTCTCCCTAGAAAGCTGGATCGTTTTTATAGAATGTTAGAAAACCATAAGCACCTTTATAAGGACCCACAGGGAGATCTCTATGTCTGCTGAATCTGATGAATCTTCTAAGGGTGCCCATAAGGATGCAACCAGACACCTTTTTACCTAATGACAAAGAAAGGTTGATGTCCTATTCCTATGTTGCAGTATTCTGCGTATGGATTTACCCTTCTAGTCTTGCATACATACGGCCAGTATCCAAAAGCTTTCAGTCCCTCCTAGTTGCGTGAGAAGTCAGGTCTAGATGAGAGTAAGTGGGCCATAAAAGTGACAGCGGCACGCACCCGCCCCCCGAACTTTCCAGCTGCCAGTCGTATGCCAGGTGTTCCTGCTTTCGCTGATGACCTATTCAAGTTTGAAGCTAAGTAGCCCGTTAGGGACCTTTTCAGTTCTTCCTTTTGTATTACTGCCTTTTCATGTCATCCAGAAAGGGTAAATGTCAGTGCGACCGTCAGATCCCTCATAAAGATACCCACGATAAGTGTTTGTTCTGTCATGGACGGTCGCACGATTATAAGCCCTGCCCTATTTGCCAGGCGTTCATTCCTAAAACGTTGCGCAGTGGTTTGCATGTGCTCAATTTGTACTTGGAGAACCAACATCTAAAAAAACTTGCTTTGTGTATGGAGGGCTCATTGGATGTCGCCTCTGAACTGCCAAAAAAGAAGGCCAGATCTGTATGGCCTGTAACACTTGCTGAGCTTCCGGCCGGTCCAAAGCCTGTGGCAGACAATGGCCTGGCCTTAGGATCTAGACCTGGATCTGCCACACTGGATGTCGCAGGTACCTCTGAGGAAGCCGTACTACCGGTGAGCGAGAGCACATCTGCAGAGCCTAGTCTGGCGACCATTTCGGATGCTGGGAGGGAACCAGCATGTTCAGGGGAACCTTCCTATTCCCTGCCTCAGACTTTGATGCCCGCTCCTAAACAGACACCCATTGGGATTCTCAAGAGGACAGAAAAAAGAAAGCGTATCTCTCAGCCAGCAGAAAGTATTCTGACTGGCAGGCCTTTAGCCAAAGCCTTTTCTCAGCTTTCATGGCCCTGAAGCCTACATCCGCTGCTTCTGCTCCTGCTCCTGCATCTTCTCCTCTTCTCCTTAATCCTAGGCCTCAACCTGCAGAGACAGTTACTATGGAAAGGGACATCTGTTCAAATTCTTCAGATGATTCCCTCTCTTATAATTCACAACTCTTCTCCCTTGGTTTATGGATCCCCAAAGGAAGAATCTAAAAACCCAGATTCTCCTGCTGAAGACTTGACCTTCTCTGAAACTATTTTTAAAATGAAGGAGCACTTCAAATCGGAATCCACAGACATCTGAAACACAAAAGAGGTACTATGACCTTATTCAAATGGAAACACCAAGGCCTTTGGCCGTTCCTCCTATACTGCCTGCCTTTTTATAGATGGCTTTTTCTTCTGCATCTTTCAGTGCAGACTATCAACCTCCTGCTCCTCGTAGAGCAGACAGACTGTACAAAGTTCCAGATTCTGCTAATCAATTAAGTCCCCTCCTGCAGATCCAGCTACCATTTCTGTCTCCACAGACAAAGCTTCCAAACTCCTGCCTACCACCACCATCTTTCCTGCTGACAAAGACAGCAAAACTGTGGAAAGGCTAGGAAAAATTATTTACACCTCTTCCACTTTGGCAGTTAGCGTTACTGATTACCAGATTTATTTGGCAAAGTATGCCCTGTCTCTTCTAGACTCTGCTACCAAACTGTTGGCAGGCATTCCAGACTCCTCAGGCAAATCAGCTATGTCTTCTCCACTGGCCCTTATGTCCCAAGTCACCAGGCATTCAAGTAAATGTAGCTATGATGCTACAGAATCCTCAGCAAGGTCAACAACTTCAGCTTCTGCACTTTGCAGGTACCCCTGGCTGAGCTTGCAACTCCCTGTCAGATGATTTCAGAGCTAAACTCAGTGATGCTCCACTTGACAATGCTGCATTATTTGGCTCAAAAGTAGCAAATCTTTTCAAATCCCTGCTACAAAAATGAAAAGAGATGCAAGCAAGATCTTAAGCATCTACTAGATGTCCTTCAAGGATGCATCTGCAGTCATAACATATGGGTTGTCCTGCCTCAGGCAGCCCTTTAGTCGGCCGGATTCCAAAGTCTGGGTCTGGCCTCGTCTGATGTCGCTCTTTCCCCGACGTCAGAACGTCTGGGGTATAAAAGCATCAGCCAACGCCATCTTCCCCAGTCTTTCTTGCCGCGCGGTGCCCGATTCAGAAGCAGTTCGCAAGTGCCGGTCGGCCAGCTCCTTTGATTCAGCTACCGAAGACTTCGAAAAAGCTAAGTACCCTGTTGGGGACTCTTTCTTGCCTCAGCCGATGTCAGATAAAGTAAATAATTGTTTAACTTGTGGGAAACAAATACCTCATAAGGATTTCCACTCTTACTGTCTCCCTTGCTTAGGCCCAGACCACGACGTCTCAGCCTGCTCTGCCTGTGCTTCCTTCAACCGACGAATGCTTAGGCGTTGGTCGGAGTTTGCAGAGGAATATTTTGGGGCTAACTTTGCATATATAATGCCGTCAGAGACTCCGACTTCACATGTAGTTAAAAAACGGAAGGACAAGGACCGACCCTCGCGGCCCGCGGTTTCGGCTGAAACCTCGGTCAGGCCTACCGCGAGTGTCTCGGTTTCGGCTGAAACCGAGTCCTCGGTGCTTCCTGTTACCGAAACCTTACTACCGACTGCCTCGGCCTCGGAGACTCCGGCCGAGTCGGTTATTGAACTACCTACGGAAACCGGTGTCCAGGATATGTCCGACACTATTCCTTTAGACAAGTCCACTCCTGCACGTGGTGCAGCCAGACCCCCTGCATCCATGTCCATTAAGGCCTTCTCTAGGGCTAAAGCTGCCAAACTTGCCAAAGCTTTGCTTCCCAAGTCTACCTCTCAGAGGCCTTCTACCAGCACTCAAATTCTCAGCCTAGCAGAGGACCTTATCTCCTTAATCAGAGGTTCTCAACCTCACCCGGACAGGGGCTGTATTCCACCTCCAGACAAAATGCCCAGGGTTGAGCCCTCTGACCCTCACTCTTCAGATGAGTCTACAGATGAATCTGTGTTGTCATAGCACCAGCAGGAGGCTTATTCGGCCTACGAGGATTCTGATGCTGAAGAATCTATTCCTTCGGCCTCCCCTCCTGAAGAGTTTTCTTTTGGTGAGACACTGCATTCCATGAGAGCACATTTCCAATGGCAGGGCCAGGAATTTTCTGATTCCAGAAAAAGATTAAGGACCTTTTTGCACTTACCTCAGCATAGGCCTTTGGCTATACCTCCTGTTTTGAATGTTATTGATGATGTGTACTCTGATGCTAGTACAGCCCCTGATTCTCTCCCTCCGGCCCCTGCCAAACCTGATAGGTACTACAGGGTTCCGGATTCTCATTTTCACCTGTACAAGGCCCACACTGCAGACCCAGAAACCATTTCACAGGGCCCTAAAGGGGTTGCAGCTGCCACTGCTAAAAATCCTTTACCTTCTGAAAGGGAATCTAGAGCTTTAGAGCGATGGGGAAAGAAAGTTAACACTTCTGCAACTCTTTCTATGAGGGCATTAAATTGTCAATTCCATATGATTCAGTACCAAGAGTATTTGTTAGATGAATTGTGTAAGAAACTTTCCTCCTCTGAGCCCCTTGACCGTAAATCTCTTCTGGATCTGGTACATAACTCACAGCAGGTTAGCAACCATTTTTTGCAATGTGACTATGATGCACTGGAAGCTTCATGTAGGTCAGCAGTGACAGGGGCAGTTATACGAAGGCATGCCTGGTTGAAGGAGCAAGCTCTACTGGACCATGTTAAAGCTAAGCTCCTTGATGCTCCAATGGAAAAACAAAAATTATTTGGTTCCACGGCCCAGGAGGTCTTAAAGAAGTTTGAAGAAAAGGCAAAATCTGTGTAAACAGTCAAGGATTTTCTGCAGGTACAACCACCGAGATTCAGCAGAAATTGGCCTAGTAAGAATTGGTCCTTTCCAGACTCAGGCAGATCACAGAGAGGCAGGAACAGGCGTACCAGAGGCAGGGGGCAAGCTAGAGGCCACTACAGAGGCCGTCAGTGGCAGCCACCCAACCAGAGAGGTAGTTCAGCTACAGCAACAACAACTGCTACACCAGGACAAACACAATGACTTATTTCTGACCCCGCCGACCAGGGCTCAATTAGAAGCACCATTGGGTGGAAAGCTTTCTTTATTTTCAGAAAATTGGCATTACATTACAAGGGACTCATGGGCACTACAAATAATAGACAGAGGATACAGGTTCCATTTCCACACATTGCCAAAAAGACAAGGAATGCCAGACCTGCCACCAAACCAGAGGGCGGAGGCATGGAAGCAAATCACCAAATTACTACAAATGAAAGCCATAGAAAGGGTTCCTCTTTCAGAACAAGGCCAAGGTTTTTATTCAAGGCTATTCCTTGTTCCAAGAAAAGAAAATCAATGGAGGCCTATTCTCGATCTGTCCGCACTGAACACTTACCTCATTGTGCCGAAATTCAAGATGCTGACCCTACAGCAGCTTCTTCCCATGCTGGGCAAGGAGTCTTGGCTGGTGACTCTAGATCTCAAGGAGGCATACCTGCATGTCCCCATTCGACAAAGTTGCAGAAGACACCTCAGATTTCTTGCAGGATCAGAGCATTATCAATTCTCAGCATTGCCTTTTGGCTTATCGACTGCGCCCAGAGTGTTCACGAAATGCCTGGCATCAGGAATTGCACACTGCAGACTTCAGGGGATTCAAATCTACCCATATCTGGATGACTGCCTGATACAAGCGGACAGCAAGACAAAATTGTTAAAGGACTTGGACTATGCCATCCAGCTACTACAGGCCTTGGGATACACAGTCAACATCCAAAAATCAAGACTGGTGCCATCCCAAAGGATAACCTTCTTGGGTGCAGATCTGGATACAACCACCCAAATGGCCTTTCTCTCAGAAGAAAAACAGAAACAACTTCCAGATTACTTCAAGAATCTGACCAGACAAACTCAGCTAACTGCAAGGAAAATCCTGCAGGCCCTGGGTTTCATGGCATCATGCATAATACTAATCCCACAAGCCAGGCTGCATATGAGAAGATTGCAATGGTACCGAAGGAGTGTATGGACTCAGCACAGTCACAGCTTAGAAACTCTGATTCCAATCATACCTTGCCTTCAGAAGGAATTCCTGTGGTGGGCTCTAGCCTGCCAGACCAACAGAGGGTTGCCTTTCTTGAAACCAAAAACAAACCAAACCATCACCACGGACGCTTCAGACCGAGGTTGGGGAGCACACATGGAGGACAGATGCATCCAAGGACTATGGTCTCAAGGTCAGCTGAAAATGCATATAAACCAAAAGGAAATGCTGGCAGTGATACATGCAATCGAGGCTTTCAAACCTTTCCTTCAACAAGGCCACCTGCTAATAAGGTCAGACAACACCACAGTTATGTGGTACATAAACAAGCAAGGAGGCACGCATTCTTACCCTCAAGGCAGACTGGCTATGAATCTATGGGATCTTTGCTTGAAACACAATATGGGATCTTTGCTTGAAACACAATATACAACTGCAGGCCCAGTTCGTACCAGGGAAAGACAATACAATACAGCTTAAGCAAAACTACCATGGATGCACACGAATGGATGCTTCACCCAGACATCTTCTTACTCATAACGCAGGCATGGGGAAGGCCCGAGATAGATCTGTTCGCCTCACCCCACAATCATCAACTGAAAATTTTTTGCTCAAGGACATACCATCCACAAGCATGGAAAGTGGACTCTCTCTCATTCAGCTGGAAAGCCCGAAAAGTCTATGCTGTCCCACCAATACCATTAATGTCCAAGGTTTTACTGAAGATCAGGGCAGAACAGCCAAAAGTGATTCTGATAGCTCCAGACTGGCCAAGACAGCATTGGTACCCACTGTTGAAGAGCTTATCACAGACGAAACCGTGGCCTCTCCCATTATGGCCTCTTCTGACGCAGAACAACTACAAGATCATGCATCCCAACCTAAAGACCTTGCAGCTAACTGCCTGGAGAATACCATAACTTCTTCCCAGGACAGCTTATCCCAGAGGGTAAAGGACATTATTATGGAAGCTCGCCGCCCTTCCACAAGGAAGGCATACTTAGCAAAATGGAAAAGATTTCTCAGTTGGAACACAACAAAAGGCCTTGATGTGACAGTGATGAACATGTCACATATACTGGAATACTTAGCAGAATTGTTCCACAATGGCCTGTCTTATTCTTCCATTAAAATACATGCCTCAGCAATTTCAGCAGAATACAATGTAAATCCTCCTGTCTTTTCGCATCCTCTCTTAAGACAATTTTTCAGAGGAATCAAAAACATCAATCCTCCAAGACCACCACCTTTACCTACTTGGGACCTTAACTTTGTGCTGGAAAAACTAACACTTCCTCCATTTGAACCAGCAGCATCGGCAGACCTACAGTTTCTATCCTGGAAAACTGCATTCCTTCTGGCCATAACTTCAGCAAGAAGAGTATCTGAGTTACAAGCTTTAATGGCAGTGCAGCCATTTCTTATTTTTCATCAGGACAGAGTTTCATTAAGAACCAACCCAACTTTTATGCCAAAGGTGGTATCTAGAGTATCCTTGAACCAAGCAATTCATTTGCCTATATTCTTCCCAAATCCACAAAATAAAGGGGGGAAACTTCTACACACCCTGGATATCCACAGACAATTACGCTACTATCTGGACAGAACTAAAAGTTAAAGAAAGACTGACTAATTGTTTGTAGCATATGCTGCTGGGACACAAGGAAAAGCAATTTCCAAACAGACAATATCAAAATGGATAGGAAATTGCATTCGCTTTTGCTACTCCATTCATGGAAAGACTGTTCCTGTGAATATTAGGCCTCATTCCACGAGAGCCACAGCCACCCCTACAGCCTTCCTAAGAGGGGTGGCTACCAAGGACATTTTAGAAGCTGCTACATGGAGCTCCGTGCATACTTTTGCCAAGCATTACAATTTACCCTTATACTCAAGATCCAGAGCAGGTTTTGCTACTGCAGTCCTGCAGGGTCTCTTAACTACACCATCATTTTCGTAGTACCTCCACCCCCAGATTGGCTATCGTATTCTACCCATATGTTATGACTGCAGATGCATCCTTGAAGGACATAGTACAGTTTTGTACCTACCATAAATGTAGATGCCCCATAGGTATGCATCTGCAGTCAGGTTTACCCTCCCTCCTTCCCCTCTGTGGTATTCCTAGGGTGCTTACCCCTTCATTAGCTAGCTGGGGAAATCTGTTATGGTGTATTTGTTTGTATTGACATATTTATATATATATATATATATATATATATATATATATGTATATATGTATATATTCTTGCATTATGTTTGCAATTTTTTGGCATTCTCTCCAAATTTAGCCTTCTTAGAGGGCACCTGGCATCTGGGGCAAGAAAAACTGAGGAAGATGGCGTCGGCTGATGCTTTTATACCCCAGACATTCTGACGTCAGGGAAAGAGCGACATCAGCCGAGGCCAGACCCAGACTTTGGAATCCGGCCGACCGAAGGGCTGCCTGAGGCAGGACAAACCCATATGTTATGACTGCAGATGCATACCTATCGGACATCTACATTTATGGTAGGTACAAAACTGTACTTTTCCCTTGCACCTATATTTTACAGGAACTATCCTGCGAAAACACAGTTCATCAGGAAACACTCCAATCCTGTTCCTCAAACTAGACACACAAGCTAGAAAGAAAAATCTTTCAGCTAGAACACCTTCCTCCTCCTGTAGCCAAAGGATGCCCTTTCAGGGCAGAGCAGGTAGTGTGACTACCTGCCACTCCTGCCTCCACCACCAGCTGCTTCCATCTCACTGTCTGCTTGCCTTTCCCATTGCCTTTCTGTTTGGAATGAGGTCATTTCAGACAAGTGAGTCCTGTCCATCCTCCCAGATGGTTACTTCCTGTCATGGATAACCTCTCCAGTAAGTCTAGGCAGGCCACAACCTCTTGCTCACCAACTGCCCTTCCTGTTACCAGTTCTACAGTCCCTTTTAAACCAGGACACTATAGAATGAATTCCTCCCTTCCAATTTGGAATAGGGTTCTACTCAAGGAATTTCGTGGTTCCCAGAAAAGAAGGGCCATGGAGACCCATCCTTTCAAAGCTCAATCCTTTCTTAAATGTGCCAACTTTCAAAATGCTGACCCTCCCAGCTCTGTTCCTCTTATGTGCAAAGGCATTCTATCTACACTAGACATCAAGGATGCCTACTTACACATTCCCATAAGACCCACACACAGAAAATACTTAAGATTCTTAGTGGGCTCCTCACATTTGAGTTCTCTACCTTGTCATTTAGACTTTCAACCACACCCAGAGTGTTTGCCAAATGCCTTGCTCCGGTAATGGTTTTTTGCAGGACAAAAGGGATACATATATTCTCATACCTGGACAACATGCTTTTACAGACTACCAGCCAAAACACTCCTAAGCCATATCCAATTTGTGGTGTCTCTTCTACAGGCTCCTGAGTTCCAAGTAAACTTCCCAAAGTCCAACCTCACACCGACCCAAGATATTGTCTTCTTAGGGTGCAGAATCCACACAGACTTGATGGAGCCATACCTGCCCCCAGCAAAGGTGAGTTCTCTTACAGAGCACCGGCAAGAGATTGTAATCTTCCCTCATCTGACTGCAAGGCAGTACTTCAGGCTGCTGAGTTACATGTCAGCTACCATTTCCATCTACCCCTAGCTTGGTTGCACATGAGAAAACTGCAGTGGCACCTACGCTCTGTCTGGAAGCAGCACAACCACCCACTGGAGCACATTTTGCCCTTGCTTCCATGCCTAAAACAGGAGATTCTATGGTAGTTGGCCCAAGTGAATCTCAACCCAGGACTCCCCCTCCAACCACGTCAGCCTTCTCAGGTCATGCATACAATTACCTCAGACCTGGGGTGGGGGGACACACTCGGCCATCAAAACTTCTAGACCTGTGGACATGCAGGCAGAAAACAGAACATATCAATGCCAGAGAAATAAGGGCAATCCTCCTAGCCCTTAAGGCATTCACTCCTTTCCTTCGGAAGGGATCTCTCCTGATATACACATACAACACCCACAGTCCTGTCGTATATCAACAAACAAGGAGGGACCAAGTCCTACCTACTATGCAGACTTGCTGTCCTTGTGTGGGAAGTAGCCACTTCCCAGGGAATTGCCCTGAAAGCAGCATATATCCCCTCTCTCCACAACTCCCAAGCAGATTTTTTGAGCAGAACCAGATCAGACAATCACAAATGGATGCTTCACAGGAATATTTTCCTACACATGGTCCACAGATGGGGGTACACCTCAAATAGACCTGTTTGCCTCCGCCAACAACAGATACTGCACCAGGACAGCAGACCCACAGGCACTGGCAACCGATGCCTTCACTATCATGGAAGGAGAAATGCTTTTACACATTCCCCCCTTCCCCCTCATTCAGAGGGTCCTGCTATGGATTTACCAGGACTATCTGAAAATCTTGCTGGTAACTCCCTACTGGCCCTGACAGCTTTGGTTCCCCCTTACTCCTTCAGTTGTCCAAGGGCAATCACCACAAGTTACTGCAGAGAGTGGACCTTCTCACACAGAAGAAGGGATCTCTAATCCACCCGCAATGGTAGCTGCTACATCTGACCCTGTGGCGGATAGGCTTCTGATCCCATACAGACACCTTTACAATGAGGACATTCTCAATGTCCTGCAGGACGCCAGGAATCTTAACACTAGAAAATCATACCTGTCTAAATGGAAAAGGTTCATTACTTAGTGTCAAAATAAGTAGCTGAATCTGCTTACCAGCGACATCCCCTTAGTGCTTTCTTATTTGTGAGAGTTACTTCAGACCGGCTTGGTTTACTCCTCTTTTAAGACACACCTGTCTGCTATCTCTGCATACCTACCCATGGATCCCCTCTTGGGATCCAGGCTCCCTTCGAAGCCCTTCCTGAAAGGGGTCCTACATCTCAGACCCTCTGGAAACCTATTCCTCCTTGTGATCTCAACTATGTGCTGGAGAAGCTTACACTGCCACCCTTTGAGCCTGCTGATTAAGCTTCTCTAAAGCATTGCACTTGGAAGACAGCCCTTCTAGTGGCTATCACTTCAGCCCAGAAGGTTATCAGAGTTCCAGACACTAATGGCTACCATCCCTTTCTCGCCTTTCATAAGGATAAGGTTACCCTCAGAACAAATCCATCTTTCATGCCCAAGGTAATCAATGACCTGTCTCTCAATCAGGCCATCCACTTACCTTTTTTTTTTTTTTTTTTATCTAAACCCACAAGGAAGAGGAGAAAGAATGCTTCATTCCCTGGATGTTCATAGACAAATTAGATTCTATTTCCATATCCCTAAGTCTATCAGAAAGACTGACCAACTTTTCATATTTTTCCACCTTAGAGCACTAGGGAAGGCTGTGTCCAAACAGACTATTTCAACTTGGATCTCCAAGCCCATTATTGTCTGTTACCAGCACCATGGTAAGTCTATTCAGGGTACAGTTATAGCACACTCCACTAGAGCCGTGGCATCCTTAGAGGCTTTCTTCAAGGGCCTGGACACCTCCTCTATCCTGGAGGCAAGCACCTGGTCTTCAGTTCATACCTTCACCAAACACTGCAAACTAGACCGCATCTCTAGGTCCAGGGCAGGGTTCGCTAGGGCTATCCTGCATAGGTTCCTGGAATCTGCTTCCATACCAACCACCCTTTCTCAGTGAGCTTTGGCACTCACCCATATGCAAAATACTGCAACATAGGAATAGAAGGACATAGAAAAGTTGTGTAAGAACTTAGCATAGCCATAGATGTTCTTCTCTTCCATGTTGCAGTATTCCTACACTCCCTCCTTCCCCTCTTACCAGCTATGTTTCCCTCTCTGGATAGTAGTGACTTGGCATTGCCCTATTAGGACTGGCTCCTACTGGGGCCTTCAGTTGTGAGGGCTGGTGCATGTTTTATGGCCCACGTGCTCTCATCTAGACCTGGCATCTCGTGCTCCTAGGAGGAACTGAAAGCGTTTGGATACTGTAAGTATGCGAGACTAGAAGGGTAAACCCATATGTTACTGCAACATGAAAGAGAAGGACATCTATGGTTATGGTAAGTTCTTGCACAAATTTTCTTTATATTTGGAAAAAAGAGACCTATACATTGTCTTCCCTGTGAGGGCTCTTATCTACCAATTTCACATGTTAAAAGTGCTTGGAGTCCTCAACAAGAACATATAATTGCTAAGAAAGAGGGTATTACAGACAAGAACCCATAGAGAGACATACAGGAGACTTCTAGATGAACTCTCCTGGTGTCCAGATATTCACTGAAATGTGAATATGATGGGATTGCTTCATGTTGGGCAGGTGCTACAGTTTTTCGACATGCCTGGCTCAGTATTCCGCCTTTTTGACCAAGTGAAGGCTGAATTGCTGGATGCCCCACTGGATAAGGAGTTTGTCTGTGGTCCCCCAGTGAGATAGTATTAGAGAACTTGGACACAAATGTGAAACAAATCAAAAATGTAAAAGAATTTTTTGTCTCCCAGTTTAGATATCCCAGGAATTATCCCCTCTAAATCTTGGCCACTGCCTCCAAGGCAAGAAAAGGGGAGGCGGCCTCATGGCAAGAAACCAGGACAGATTAGGTGGCAACACGTCAGACCTGAGAGATCCAAGAACCCTATCCACACCCCATAGAGCAGCTGTGACTATGCACAGCAACCCCCTGTCTCATCAACAAACCCAGTCCATCTACCCTCCCTGTACCAGAGAGATTTTCTTCCTTCCTGCAACAGTGGAAACAGATCAGTAAGGACCAGTGTGACTTGCATATCCCCGAATGAGGCTGTTTTCATTCAGCAGGGGAAGCCACCATTCTTAGGGATAGTAAGGGCCCCCCAAAATACCAAGAGGAATCTCCCCAGTGTTACTGCAACTTCTGTAACAAGACCCCATTCAGCCAGTACCCACAGGAGAGGAGGGCACAGGATTTTACTCAAGGATTTTTCTTGTCCCAAGAAAAAAAAAGGCACATAGAGACCAATCTTAGACTTGTCAAAGTTAAATAGGTTTCTGCACATTCTACAATTCAAAATGCTAACCTCAGAAACTTCTACCAGTGATTTTCAGGAGCCTATATGGTTACGCTAGATGTGAAGAACGCCCTACCTTGATTTTCCTGTAGCCAATGAGCACAGAATATTTATTCAGTTTGTGGCAGCAGGATTTGGCGTATCCATTGCTCCCTGTGTTTTCAGCAAATGTCTGTCCAGTTATACCCCATTACTGACCCTTAGGGGTTCACATTTACCCTTACCTGGACAACTGACCTATCCAGGGAAATTCCATCCTGGTACTTCAGCCCTGCAAGTCACTATGGACTGCATCCAGAAGGTAGGCCTCATTCTTAACTTCTGCAAGTCCCAACTTCAGCCACAGACAAGAATTCTCTTTCTGGGTGCACTTAGATTCAATACAGCAAAAGGCCTTCCAACCCCAAGACCATTTTTTTCTTATATCTACATAGTCTAGTTATAAAGCAGACTGATCTAGTGCACGTTGTCGTAACCTGACAATATCGAATATGATATTGTCGGCATGACAATGTCGAAAGTTCAGAACATCGTGCAGGTAAATGGAAATCTCCGTAAGGGGGAGATTTTCGTTTACCTCAATGTAGTGCAGTCTCGGAGTTGGTATATTTAAGTAGGGGGGAGGGGGGTTGCAGGAGGACTTGCCCCCCTGCCTACGCTAGTTAGTTTTTTTATTGATTTATTAATTTTTCTACATTATTCTATATTTTACTACGATCAATAAAGTTCAACTTTTATTGATTCAATGTAGTAAAATTTTGATAATGTGATATAGAAGCAAGCAGACATTGTCTTCAAAGGAATGCCTAAGGGCCTTGGGATGCATGACATCCAGCAACATTAACAGTTCCTGTTGTAAAGCTATAATGAGAAAACTCCAGTAGTTCCTTAAAAAAGAAAAAAAAAACACTTTGGAACATGTTCAACATTGGAAACTCCTGTGCCTTTTACCCACTGAAAGGGGAGCTACTTTGGTGGAAAGACACTGTCCTGCAGAACCCAGGCAAACTTTTGTCTTCTAGAGACGGACAAAACCGTTACCTTATACAACTCAGAGGTAGCTGAGGGAGCACACTTAAGACGGCTAAAGGTACAGGGTAAATGGACCCCAGAACAAAGGAAATGGTGTATAAACCAGAAAGAAATGCTGTCAGTGTTTCTGTCTATAAAAGCCTTTCAAAGCAACCAGAACTTAGGAAAACTGCAAATTTGGACAGACAACATAACTGTTAAGTGGTACATAAATAAGCAAAGGGAACTCATTCCTACCCCTCTGTGGAGTTTTAAATATAAAGATTTGACTCTTGGCTCAAGAATTACAACGGACACTAATAGCATCCAGCATCCCTGGCCAGAATAACAGCATAGCTAATTCTCTGAGTAGGGACCTTCTGAGACACAGTGAATGGATTGTGAACAGAGAGAAATTTTGGACCTTACCCAATGAGGATACTCCAGTGTAGATCTTTCTGCGCCGCTTCAGAACAGATAGCTACAAGTATTCTGCTCCTGAACCCAACAGGCAGGGACATGGAGGGCAGATGGCTTCTCCTTCAAATGCATAAACCTATTTCTTTATGCCTTTCCGCTGTTTCCCTTAATCCCCAGGGTAGTGCTAAATGTGAGGTCAGACAAGGCTGATCATGATATTCGTAGCCCCTTTCTGGCCAAGGCAGCACTGGTTCTCCCTCTTTTTGACCCTCAGCAAGGGGAGGTACCATACTCCTAGTGACAGTTCTGCTCACCCAGCTCAAGGGGTCTGTCATTTCTCCACACCTGAACATGCGCAATCAAACAGCTTGGAGAACTGGATTTTAACTCCAAAGAATGCACACTACTTAAGTGCTTGCAATCTTATAGGTTCATAGGTTAGTACTAAGCTAACTGCCCTTATGAGCCATTTTAAGCCTAGCCAGTTATCCCTTGTGAGACTCAAACCCGGCACCTTGTGTTTGTAAGGCAAACACCTTAACCATTAGGCCACCCACCCAACCCCTTTTTTTCATAGATTAGTACTAGGCTAACTGTCCTCCGGGACCATTTTAAGCCTTGCCACTTACCCCATGTGAGAATCAAACCCTGCACCTTGTGTTTCTAAGGTAAGCACCTTAACCATTACACCAACCTGAGAGAGACAAGAAAACCAACTACCAGAAAATCATATGTATCCAAATATGAGAGTTTCTGTTTGGTGCCAGTCCAAAGGTATGATGCTACCTCATGCAGGTATGAATCTATTGATGAATAACTTTCAGGATTATTTGTCCAAAACCTTTCTTGTTTTAGTGTTAACTTGCATGCTTCTGCCATCTCTGTCTGCCTGCCCTGCTCCCGCATTCTGCTCTCACTCCCACCTGAAACACTTCAGAAAGGGGTTATAAACCCAAGATCTCCCAGGAGAAACCCTGTTGCCTCTTGGTGCTTAAGTTGTGTGTTGGAAAAATTTACCCAGTCACCTTTTGACACAGCAGCTTCTGATCCTTTAAAGATGCTCACCTGGAAGGCAAGCACTTCAGCCTGGTCGTCTCAGAACAACAAGCCCTGATATGCAAAGAACCCATCACTGTTTTTCACAGGGACAGAGTTACCCTCAGAACTAACCCCTCTTTCATGCTGAAGGTATTTCATATATTTTCTTGAATCAAGTTATAAACCTGTCACTGTTATTTCCTAAACTGCTAAATACAACTGAAAAATCATGCATTCCGTGGGTATTTGCCCACCGATCGGCCATTACCTCAACAGAACAAAGTTCCCATGTAGAGCAGAACTTCTGTTGGCTTTTGTTTGCTGAGAGGTCTACATTATTTCCCTTCTTCAGACTGTTTCAAACTGGATGACCGAGTGTATCCCCTTGTGTAGTGCTCTTCATGGTAAACTGTTACAACTTTTCTGTAAGAACACGTTGTATGGCACACAGCGTAGCCACCACTGCCTTCTTAAAATATGATAATGTTCTTCGTGTTTCACTGTTGCAGTCATCACACTTGGGTTATCTGCCTGCAGGTAGCCCTCAGTCAGCCTGAATACCAGAGACTTAGTATTTCTGCGTCAGTTGCTGTCGCTTCAGGACTGACGTCAGGGGTATAAAAACGGGCAGCCGACGCCATTACATCAGTCTTTCTTACCGAGGAGCCTGGAGCAGATGTTCATCATGTTTCACTGTTGCAGTCCTAACAAATGGGTTATCCGGCCCCCGGTAGGCCTCCAATGGCCCGAATTCCAAAGGTAAGGGGATATGACGTTGACTGTCATCGGTTGTATAGGACGTCAGTATCCTTGATACAAAAAGAGGCAGTCGACGTCACCTCCTCAGTCTTCATTGCCTCGGAGCCCGAAGCAGAAGCTTTTTTGCACAAGTGCCGGTCGGCCATTTACCTTTTCGATTTTCAAGTACGAAAGTTAAAGTCATCTACAGCGAAGTACCCCGTTGGGGATCCTCTTTTTCTTGCTTTAATGAATGTCAGTTAAAGTTAATTGTCTTGCCTGTGGAAAGCAGATTCCTCATAGAGATTTTCATTCTTACTGCATTATTTGTTTAGGCTTTGACCACAACGATGTTAGTGTTACACTGCTGCAGTCATTACACTTGGGTTATCCTGCCGTCAGGCGGTTCCCCAGCCAGCCTGAGTTCCAAAGTCTTGGTCCGGCGTCGCTGCTGTCGCCTCCTCCCAGACGTCAGTGCGACAGGGGTATATAAGATGCAGCTAATGCCATTGTCTTCAGTCTTTCTTGCCGCGTAGTGCCTGAAGCAAAAGCAGTTCGCAAGTGCCGTTTGGCCGACTCCTGAGATTTTCATTTCCGAATCCAGAACCGAAGTCTTCTACAAAGCTAAGTACCCCGTTGGGGAAACTTTTTCTTGCCTCAATCCGATGTCAGTAAATGTTAACAACTGTATTTCTTGTGGGAAGCAAATACCTCATAAGGATTTCCATTCTTATTACATCCCATGCCTAGGCCCAGACCACGACGTCACTGGTTGTCAGTTTTGTGCTCGGTTTAACAAGCGCACTATTAAACGTCGGTTTGATTTTTCCCGACATTATTTTGGCAGAAAATTTAATTATATGATGCCATTGGAACTTGCGGCGTCCACAATTCATAAAAAGTGCAAAGACAAAGACAGGCATCAGAGGCCTGAAACTGACGAAGCCTCTTCTAGGCCAGTCACCGGTTCTCCGGTTTTCAGCAAGGCGCCTTCGCAGCCCCTGACGACCGCTTCTGCAGAACCACAGACAGCCACCGACTCCTTAGTTGAGATGGCTGGTCCATCGGACTCCCAAGTTTTACAGACTACCGAAACCGATCCTGCAGAGGGATCCGGTGTACATGAGCCACCTGCAACTTCAGAGGGTGTCTTCAGACCTAGTCAAATTAGCCTTAAACCCTCTTCTAAGTCTAAACCACCTCTTAAATCAAATAAATCACAGTCTCCAGGACAGGCCTCCATGCCTAAGAAACAAATGCTCAAAATGGCCGAAGACCTGATCACTCTGATCAGGGGGTCTCATCCCCCTCCTGATAAAAGGCCTAGACAGGATGTGGATTATGACTCCTCCGACCAGATGTCCATTTCCTCAGAGTCTTCCTCAGACCCTCTTATGAGGATTCTGATGCTGAGGAATCCATTCCATCAGCCTCTCCACCAGAGGATTACTCTTTTGGGGAAACTTTACACACCATGAGGGAGCATTTCCATTGGGGAGGCCAGGATTATTCAGAATCCAAGAAAAGGCTCAGAGAAATTCTACTTTTGCCTCAACACAAGACCCCTGGCTATTCCGCCAGTGTTAGATATTGTGGATGATGTGTATACTGAATCCAGCTTAAATCCTGATTCCTTACCTCCAGCTCCAGTTAAACCAGACAGGTATTACAGAGTCCCTGAGAGACACAAATTTCTGTATAAAAGCCCAGTGGCAGACCCAGAAACTATTTGTCAGGGACCCAAAGGGGTCAAGGCCTCATCATCAAAGAAACCAGTTCCCTCCGACAGAGACTGCAGAGCATTAGACAGATGGGGAAAGAAAGTATATACATCTGCAACTTTAGCAATGAGAGCTTTGAATTGCCAATTTCACATGTTAAAATATCAGCAATTTCTGATGTCTCAGTTGAAACAAAAAATGCTTTCAGAAACAGATCCTCCTAATTTTAAGGAAATGCAGGATTTATTGCATGCTGCTGAACAAGTGGGAAAACATACTTCGCAATGTGGTTTTGATTCTTTAGAGGCCTCCTGCAGAGCAGCAGTTACAGGCTCTGTCATTAGAAGTCCTGCATGGTTAAAGGGACATACATTACCAGATCATGTTAAAGCAAAACTACTGGATGCACCTTTGCAGCATGATGTCCTATTTGGAGTTAAGGCAGAAGAGGTACTAAAGAAAATGGAGGATAAGGCAAAATCTATGCAAACAGTGAAAGATTTCTTACAGGTACAGCCTCCTCGATTTAGCAGAAACTGGCCAACAAAGAATTGGTCCTTTCCAGTTACAGACAGACCTCAAAGGGGCAAATACAGATGTCCAAGAGGTAGAGGACAGCCACAAGGCCCTTGCAGGCCTCAACAATGGGGTGCACCAGGCCAGAAAGAAGGGGAAGACGGGCAACAACCTTACAAAAAACAGTCCCAATGACTTCCCACTACAGCTGCCAAACATTTCTCTCTTGGCAGCCCCATTGGGAGGAAAACTGGCTCTTTTCTATCACAATTGGCATATGATCACCAAAGACAAATGGGTTCTCAATATCGTTTCACAGGGTTACAGGTTCCACTTTCACACTCTGCCAAGGTTAAAAGGAATGCCAAATCTGCCACCAAATCAATGGGCAGAGGCTCAAAAACAAATTACAGCACTTTCATCTCTAAACACTTAGCTGGATGTCCCGAAATTCAAAATGTTGACATTACAGCAGCTTCTTCCCATGCTGGGCAAGCAAGCTTGGCTCGTGACCTTGGACCTCAAGGAGGCATACCTGCATGTCCCTATCAGACAAAACTGCAGAAGATACCTCAGATTCATAGCTGGTCCAATGCATTATAAATTCTCTGCACTGCCCTTTGGCTTATCTACTGCGCCCAGGGTCTTCACAAAGTGCCTGGCACCAGTAATTGCATTTTGCAGACAAAGAGGAATTCAAATTTGCCCAAACGTGGATGACTTCCTAATTCAAGCAGAGAGCAAAGACATTCTCCTAAAGCATCTGGCGTTTGTAAAAAAGTTACTAAGTTGCCTGGGGTACACAGTAAACGAAAATAAATCAAAAATAGTGCCCTCACAAGAGATAATATTCCTGGGTGCCAGCTTGAACACAACGGCCCAGATGGCTTATCTCACGCCAGACAAGCAAGTACAATTGACTCAGTACTTTCAGTTGATGGCAACAAAGACCCGACTCCCTGCAAGAAAAATTCTGCAGGCCTTGGGCTACATGGCATCTTGCATGCTACTAATTCCATATGCCGGACTGCATATGAGGAAACTACAATGGTACCTAAAGAGTGTATGGTCTCAACACTGTCAAAGTTTGGAAACCGTTATACCACTAATACCTTGCCTTCAGAAGGAGTTTCGATGGTGGCCTCAAGCTTGTCACCTAGACAAGGGACAGCCTTTTACTCAACCCACACCCAGGCAAACACTGACAACAGATGCATCGGATTACGCCTGGGGAGCAGACATGGCAGGAAAATGCATTCAGGGCAAGTGGCCTATAGAACAAAAGCATCTTCACATCAACCAAAAAGAGATGCTAGCTGTACAAAATGCCCTTATAGCTTTCAAGGACCTGCTACATCCGGGACAACTTCTACTAAAGACAGACAACACCACAGTCGTGGTACATAAGCAAGGGGGCACCCATTCATACCCCCTCTGCAGACCAGCAGTAACCTTGAGGAACACAGCTATAAACTGTCAAGTTCATCTACAAGCACAATTACTGCCAGGAGAGAAAAACACACTGGCAGACAACTTAAGCAGAAATATCATGGATCCCCACGAATGGTAATAGAATCCACAAATATTCAGAATGATAACACAGAAATGGAGCCCGGACATGGATCTTTTTGCATCACCAAGGAATTGCCGGCTACAGAAATTCTGCCCAAGGAGTTACCATCCACAAGCATGGAAAGTGAATGCCCTCATTTAGCTGTAAAAACCTAACAGTATACGCTTTCCCACCACTGCCTCTTCTTCCAAAGGTACTCATAAAAGCCAGGCAAGAGGAGCCAAAAATGATCCTGATTGCACCAGTCTGGCCATGCCAGCACTGGTACCCAATCTTAAAAAACTTAGCACAAGGACCACCCTGGATTTTGCCTCAAACACCACATCTGCTTTCTCAGAACAACAATCAGATTCTCCACAGCCAGCTAAGGACCTTAAACCTCGCTGCATGGAAGATACCTTATCAAAGCAAGCAGTGCCTCTCTCCAAAGCTGTTATGGATGTCATCCTGGAGGCCAGAAGGCCTAGTACCACTAAAGCCTATTCGGATAAATGGAAGAGATTCTGTTTGTGGAACCAGGCTCACAGCCTTGACCCTCTTGTACCAAACATTCCTCAGATACTACAATATTTGACTGAGATGGTGGAGAAAGGCCTCTCGTTTTCATCCGTCAAGATCCACGCCTCTGCCATCTCTACAAATTACAACACGGATCCACCAATTTTCTCTAATCCTTTGCTAAAACAGTACCTCAGAGGGGCAACAAACATAAGTCTGCCCCGTAGAGCACCTGCTCCAACTTGGGACCTCAACTTTGTTTTGGAAAAATTAACTTTACCTCCATTTGAGCCAGCTAGCACAGCAGAATTAAAAAATATCTCTTGGAAATCTGCTCTGCTCTTGGCACTAACATCAGCACAAAGAATTTCAGAATTACAGGCACTAATGGCAGTAGAACCTTTCCTCATTTTCCACCAGGACAGGGTGTCCTTAATAACTAACCCTACTTTTATGCCTAAGGTGCTTTCAAATGTGTCTCTAAACCAATCTATTCACTTGCCAACTTTTTATCCAAAACCACAGAATAAAAGGGAGAGACTACTGCATTCATTGGACATTCACAGGCAGGTACGCTTCTACTTGGACAAAACCAAAGCTTTCAGAAAATCTGAGCAATTATTGGTAGCATATGCTGCAGGAGCACAGGGAAAAGCCATTTCAAAACAGACTATTTCTAAATGGATTGGACATTGTATGCATTTCTGCTATACGCACCGTGGAAAACCTGTGCCCACCAGCATTAGATCTCACTCCACCAGGGCAAAAGTCACTTCCTTAGAGGAGTATCTACCAAGGACATTTTGGAAGCAGCAACATGGAGCTCTGTGCATACCTTCACCAAGCATTACTATCTGCCTCTATACTCCATGTCCAGAGCTGGCTTCGCCTCTGTAGTGCTGCAGGGCCTTATAGCCACCCCTAATGCATTATCGAACCAGCCACCCTACCTCAGCTTTGGGATTCTACCCAAGTGTAATGACTGCAGCAGTGTAACACGATGAACATAGTATAGTTTTGTACCTACCATAAATGTAGATGTTAGAGTATTCACACTGCTGCAGTCTAGGTTACCCTCCCTCCATCCCCTCTTTATTGCTGGTATGTACCTAGGTCTTCTACCCTTTACTACCTATAGGGAGTATTTGCTGGTAACTAAAAGTTGTAGTTTGCTTTTCTTATTTATGTTTTATTAGCAATTTATATTGCCTACGTATTTGGGGGCACCTGACATCTCAGGCAAGAAAAACTGAAGAAAATGGCGTCTGCTGCATCTTGTATACCCCTGTCGCACTGACGTCAGGGAGGAGGCAACAGCAGCCGACGCCAGACCAAGACTTTGGAACTCAGGCTGGCTGGGGAACCGCCTGACTGCAGGATATCCCAAGTGTAATGACTGCAGCAGTGTGAACACTCGAACATCTACATTTATGGTAGGTACAAAACTGTACTTTCCTAACTGTGATCTCTGTGCTTCCTTTAATCCACGTACTATTCGTCGTCGGGTTAAGCTTTTAGCTAAGCACTTTGGAGTTTGGCCTAAGTTCATCAGTATGGCTTCCACTAATCTTCAGGCTTCGGATTTTCCTAAGAAGCGTAAGGACAGAGACCAAGACAGACTTCAGAGGGTCAAATCTACCGATGACGTTAAGTTGGTCGTCAGTCTTGCGGTAGCCAGTTAGGTGCCTTTGCAGCCCCTGCAATCCGCAGATTTACCTCTGCAGGCCTCTGGTGAGACCATTTCAGAGTCCTCCATGCCTCCGGCTTCCGTTTTGTCTTGCTGACCTTCAGCCTGTTGCTAAGCAGGCACCAGTTTCCGAGGTCTCCATTTTTCGTTCTGACAGCAGGCACATACCGACGACCTCCTCTACTTCGGTGGCCAAGGCTCCTGAATCCTTCCGACTTTCAGATAAATCCTGTAGTCACAAGCCTGTGAAGAAACAGGCTCCAGCTTTTTCTCGTTCCCCTCAATCTCAGATGGGTTATAATGGCTAATGATCTTTTGACTCTTAAGGGCTCACAGCCTCCTCCTTCCAAAAGAGGCAGGGGTTTCTCTCCAGAAGCTTTATCTTATTCAGGTTCTGAGACGGATATCATTTCTGCTGATAAAGAGGAAACTTCCCAGGTTTTTTCTCCTTTTGAGGATTCTGATGCAGAGGAATCCATTCCTTCTGCTTCTCTTCCAGAAGATTTTTCTTTTGGTGATACTTTGAATACTCTTAGGGAGCATTTCCAATGGGAAAGTCAAGACTACCCTCAATCTAGGAAAAGGATCAGAGAATTTTTGGATTTGCCTCAGCACAAACCTCTGGCTATTCCCCCTGTGTTGGAGGTGGTGGATGATGTTTTTCTGGAAAATTCCTTGACTCCAAATTCTGTTCCTCCTGCTCCCAGGAAACCTGGCAGGTACTATAGAGTTCTTGTATTCTCATTTGTTTCTTTATCGTAATCCTCTGGCTGACCCAGAGGTTATTTCTCAAGGGCTTAAAGGGGTTAAGGCCACTGTTACCATAATTCCTGTTCCTTCTGATAGAGAATCTAGGAATCTTGACAGGTGGGGAAAGAAGATTTATACCTCTGCCACTCTTGCTATTAAGTCTACCAATTGCCTTTTTCATATGCTCAAGTATCAGCAGCATACCTTGGAGGCTATTAAATCAAATATTTCAAGTGTGCCTCTTTTGGCAGAGAATAAAGATATGCAGAATTTACTGAATTCTGTCAGTCTTGTCAACAAGCATTCATTACACTGTGGTTTTGACGTTCTTGAAGCTTCCTGCAGGGCTGCAGCTTCTGGATCTGTTATCAGGAGGCATGCTTAGCTCAGGGAACAGCTCCTTCCAGAGCCTGTCAAGGTCAAGCGTTTAGATGTACCTTTACACAAGGACAGGCTTTTTGGCAGTAAAGCGGAGGAGGTGCTCAAGAAGATGGAGGATAAGGCCAAGTCCATGCAAACAGTTAAAGACTTTCTGCAAGTTCAACCTCCTCGCTGTAGCAGGAACTACCCTTCTAAGAGTTGGATGATGTCCTTCAAGGATGCATCTGCAGTCATCACATATGGGTTGTCCTGCCTCAGGCAGCCCTTCGGTCGGCCGGATTCCAAAGTCTGGGTCCGGCGTCGGCTGATGTCGCCCCTTCCCCGACATCACAGCGCCTGGGGTATAAAAGCGTCAGCCGACGCCATCTTCCTCAGTCTTTCTTACTGCGTGGTGCCCGAAGCAGAAGCAGTTAGCAAGTGCCGGTCGGCCAGCTCCTGTAAAATCGCTATCCGAAGACTTCAAAAGCTAAGTACCCCGTTGGGGACTCTTTCTTGCCTCAGCCGATGTCAGAAAAAGTTAATATTTGTTTAACTTGTGGGAAACAAATACCTCATAAGGATTTCCACTCTTACTGTCTCCCCTGCTTAGGCCCAGACCACGACGTCTCGGCCTGTTCAGCCTGCGCTTCCTTCAACCGACGCACTCTTAGACGTCGGTCGGAGTTCGCAGAAGTGTTTTTTGGGGATAGTTTTTCATACAGAATGCCGTCGGGAACCCCGACATCACATTTAATTAAGAAATGGAAAGAAAAGGACCGACACATGTGGACCGTGGTTTCGGCTGAAACCTGCTAGGCTCAGCAGTGTCTCGGTCTCGGCTGATACCGAGTCCTTGGAACTTCCGAACCCTGAAATGATACAACCGACAGCCTCGGCCCCGGAGGCCCCTACCGAGTCGGTTACAGAATTGCCTTCCGAAACTCGTGTATTGGAATCTTCTGACACCATACCTTTAGACAAAGCTACACCAGCATGTGGTGCAGCCAAGCCTCCTGCATCCATGTCTATTAAGGCCTTCACCAGGGCTAAAGCTGCAAAACACACTAAAGCCATGCCTCCCAGGGTTATTCCTCAGGGACCCTCTTCTAATTCTCAGATTCTAACCTTAGCAGAGGACCTTATCTCTTTAATTAGGGGCTCTCAGCCCCATCCGGACAGGGGCTCCCAACCCCCTCTAGACAAAAGGCCCAGGGTGGATCCCCCTGATCCCCTTTCCTCAGAGGAGGCCTCTGATGGCTCGGATCACTCAGACTACCAGGAGGAGGGTTATTCGGCCTACGGGGATTCGGATGCAGAGGAATCTATTCCCTCAGCCTCCCCTCCTGAAGAGCTTTCCTTTGGGGAGACCCTTCACACTATGAGAGAGCATTTCAAATGGCAGGGCCAGGAATATTCTGATTCCAGGAAAAGACTAAGAACTTTTCTTCATTTACCTCAGCATAGACCTTTGGCTATTCCTCCTGTTTTAAATGTCATTGATGATGTGTATTCTTACTCTAGTATGACCCCTGATACTCTGCCTCCGGCCCCTATTAAGCCCGATAGGTATTACAGGGTCCCGGACACACACAATTTTCTTTACAAGGCCCACTCTGCTGACCCTGAAACTATTTCACAGGGCCCTAAAGGGTTGCAGCTGTTACTACTAAGAACCCACTCCCCTCTGCAAAGGAGTCCAGGGCATTAGAGAGATGGGGTAAAAAAGTGTATACTTCTGCCACTCTTGCTATGAGGGCATTAAATTGTCAATTTCATATGATACAGTATCAAGAGCATTTGTTAGAAGAAATGCATAAGAAATTGTCTTCTACTGAACCCCTTGACCGTAAATCCCTTCAGGATCTGGTACATAACTCCCAGCAGGTTAGCAACCATTTCTTGCAGTGTGGTTATGATGCATTGGAAGCTTCATGTAGGTCAGCAATGACAGGTGTTGTCATACGTAGGCATGCTTGGCTGAAGGAACAATCTCTGCCAGACCATGTTAAAGCTAAGCTTTTGGATGCTCCACTGGAAAAGCAAAAGTTATTTGGTTCCACTGCTCAAGAAGTCCTAAAGAAATTTGAGGAAAAGGCAAAATCTGTACAAACAGTTAAGGATTTTCTTCAAGTCCAACCGCCTAGATTCAGCAGAAATTGGCCTTCCAAGAATTGGTCCTTTCCGGACACAGAAAGATTTCAAAGGGGCAGGAACAGGTGTGCCAGAGGTAGAGGGCAAGCTAGGGGCTCCTACAGAGGCCATCAATGGAAACCTCCAATCCAGACAGGCAGTTCAGGACCTGCAGCTGCTGCACAAGGACAAACGCAATGACTTTGCTTTGACTCCGCCAACCAGGGCTCAATTAGAAGCACCTTTGGGTGGAAAGCTTTCTTTATTCTCAAAAAATTGGCACAACATTACAAGAGACAAATGGACACTCCAAATAATAGACAACGGATACAGGTTCCATTTCCACACATTGCCAAAAAGAAAAGGCATGCCAGGTCTGCCACCAAATCAAAGGGCAGAGGCTTTGAAACAAATCTCAAACTTACTACAAATGAAAGCCATAGAAAAAGTTCCTATTTCAGAACAAGGCCAAGGATTTTACTCCAGGCTATTCCTTGTTCCAAGAAAAGAGCATCAATGGAGACCAATTCTCGACTTGTCCGCACTGAATACTTATCTCATTGTGCCAAAATTCAAAATGCTGACTCTACAGCAACTCCTTCCCATGCTGGGCAAGGGGTCTTGGCTGGTGACTCTAGACCTCAAGGAGGCATACCTGCATGTCCCTATCAGACAAAGTTGCAGAAGACACCTCAGATTTCTTGCAGGGTCAGAGCATTATCAATTCTCAGCATTGCCCTTTGGCTTATCTACTGCACCCAGAGTATTCACGAAATGCCTGGCATCAGTAATAGCACACTGCAGACTTCAGGGGATTCAAATATACCCATATCTGGACGACTGCCTTATACAAGCGGACAACCAACAAACTTTGATAAAGGACTTAAATTATGCCATCAATCTTCTACAGGCCTTGGGATATACAGTCAACATGCACAAATCAAGACTTGTTCTATCCCAAAGAATAACCTTTCTGGGTGCGGATCTAGATACAACCACCCAAATGGCTTATCTCACAGAAGGAAAACAAAGTCAGCTACCGGATTACGTCAAGAATCTGATAAGACAAACTCAGCTGACTGCAAGGAAAATTCTGCAGGCCCTGGGTTACATGGCATCCTGTATTCTTTTGGTTCCACAAGCAAGGCTACATATGAGAAAGCTACAGTGGTACCTAAGGAGTTTATGGACTCAGCACAGTCACAGTTTGGAAACTTTAATCCCACTCATTCCATGCCTTAACAAGGAATTTCTGTGGTGGGCTCAGGCCAGCCAGTCCAACAGAGGGTTGCCCTTCACAAAGCCAAAAACTTCCCAAACTATTACAACGGACGCTTCAGACCTAGGTTGGGGAGCACACATGGAGGGCAGAGGTATCCAAAGACAGTGGTCACGAAAGGAGCTACGCATGCACATAAATCAAAAAGAAATGCTAGCAGTGATATATTAAATCGAGGCCTTCAAACTCTTTCTGCATCAAGGCCACCTACTAATAAGGACAGACAACACCACAGTTATGTGGTACATAAACAAGCAAGGAGGTACCCATTCCTACCCTCTTTGCAGACTGGCAATGAATCTATGGGATCTTCCCTTGAAATTCAATATACAGCTACAAGCTCAGTTTGTGCCAGGGAAAGACAATACACTGGCGGACAGCTTAAGCAGAAATATGGATGCGCACGAATGGATGCTGCACCCAGACATCTTCCAAAAGATAACACAATCTTGAGGGAGCCCGGACATAGATCTATTTGCTTCCCCCCACAATCATCAACTGAAGAAATTCTGCTCAAGGACATACCACCCACAAGCGTGGAAAGTGGACTTTCTCTCTTTCAGCTGGAGAAATCTGACAGTGTATGCATTTCTTCCTATCCCATTAATGACCAAGGTGTTACTGAAGATCAGGGCAGAGCAGCCAAAAGTGATACTGATAGCTCCAGACTGGCCAAGACAGCACTGGTACCCACTGCTAAGGAGCATGTCACGTACGAAACCATGGCCTCTACCTCTATGGCCACTTCTACTGACACAGCACAGATACAAAACTCTACATTCCAGCCTGAAAACATTGCAACTAACAGCGTGGAGAATACCTTGACTCCTCTCAGGATAAGCTATCCCAGAGAGTGAAGGATATTATTATGGAAGCTCGCCGCCCTTCCACAAGAAAGGCATATTCAGCAAAATAGAAAAGATTTCTCATCTGGAACACCACAAAGGGCCTAGATGCGAAAGTGATGAACATGGCACATATCCTGGAATATTTGACAGAAATGTTTCACAGTGGTCTGTCTTACTCTTCTATTAAGATTCATGCTTTAGCAATTTCAGCAGAGTACAATACTGATCCACCTGTCTTTTCTCATCCTCTCCTAAGACAGTTTCTAAGAGGAATCAAAAACATCAAACCTCCTCGGAAACCACCTCTGCCTGTTTGGGACCTTAACTACGTGTTGGAAAAACTAACACTGCCTCCATTTGAACCAGCAGCATCTGCAGATCTACAGTACCTTTCATGGAAGACTGCCTTCCTTCTGTGGCAATAACCTCAGCAAGAAAGGTTTCGGAATTGCAGGCCCTGATGGCAGTTCAGCCATTTATTATTTTTCACCAGGACAGAGTTTCATTAAGAACTAATCCTACCTTTATGCCAAAGGTGGTATCCAGGGTTTCATTAAATCAAGCCATTCACTTGCCTACCTTCTTCCCAAATCCACAAAACAAAGGGGAGAAACTGCTGCCCACCCTGGACATTCACAGACAGTTGCGCTACTACTTGGACAGAATTAAAGGTTTCAGAAAAATTGACCAGCTGCTGGTAGCTTATGCTGCTGGTACTCAAGGAAAAGCAATTTCCAAACAGACTGTTTCAAAATGGATAGGAAATTGCATTCGCTTTTGTTACTCATTTCATGGAAAGCCTGTACCAGCTAACATTAGACCTCATTCTACGAGAGCCACAGCCACCTCCACAGCCTTCTTAAGAGGGGTGGCTACAAAGGACATTTTAGAAGCTGCCACATGGAGCTCCGAGCATACATTTGCCAAGCATTACAATTTACCTTTATATTCCAGATCCAGAGCAGGCTTTGCTACGGCTGTCCTGCAGGGTATCTTAGCTACACCATCCTTTTCCTAGTTCCTCCACCCCCAGATTGGCTATGGTATTCTACCCATATGTGATGACTGCAGATGCATCCTTGAAGGACATAGTACAGTTTTGTACCTACCGTAAATGTAGATGTCCGATAGGTATGCATCTGCAGTCAGATTTACCCTCCCTCCTTCCCCTCTGTGGTATTCCTAGGGTGCTTGCCCCTCTATTAGCTAGCTGGGGGGATCTATTATGGTGTATTTGTTTTTACATACATATATATATATATATATATATATATATATATATATATATATATATATATATATATATTTTTTTTTTTTGCAAATGTTTGGATTTTTATTGCATTTCTCCAAATTTAGCCTTCCTAGAGGGCACCTGGCATCTGGGGCAAGAAAAACTGAGGAAGATGGCGTCGGCTGGCGCTTTTATACCCCCAGGCGCTGTGATGTCGGGGAAGGGGCGACATCAGCCGACGCCGGACCCAGACTTTGGAATCCGGCCGACCGAAGGGCTGCCTGAGGCAGGACATCCCATATGTGATGACTGCAGATGCATACCTATCGGACATCTACATTTATGGTAGGTACAAAACTGTACTTTTCCTGATACCAGCAGACAGAACCGTTCTAGGACCAGAGGTTATAAATCTGCTAGGGGACATGGGGCTACCCCTCAAAGGACTAAACAGTGGCATGCTTCCATTTCTAAGTCGGGAAGTTCTAAGCCTGCATCTCAATCCAAGCATTCTCAATGACTTTGTCCAACTTCTGCCTGTTCCTGCTTGCCCGGAGTTTCCTTTAGAGGGAAGGTTGGCCATTTTTGCAAAGGTCTGGGCCACCATCACGGACGACAAATGGGTACTCAGAACTGTATCCCTAGGACACAAGTTTTCTTTCCACATTCCTCCAAGTCAAAGAGCAGAAGTAGAAAAGCAAATTTAGTGTCTGTTACATCTGGGGGCAATAGAATCAGTTCCTGCTCAGCAGGTAGGCCTAGGCTTCTATTCCATACTTTCCTTCGTTCCAAAAAAAGAAGGCACCTGGCGGCCTATCCTAGATCTATCCATTCTGAACTCTTTCTTTGTCATTCCAAAGTTCAAAATGCTTAACTCTTCATCATTTGCTACCAATGTTGAACAAGGACTCCTGGCTGGTAACTTTGGATCTCAAAGAAGCTTATCTGCACATCCCTATCAGGGAAAGCTGCAGGCAGTTCCTTCACTTCAGAGTGGGCAAGCAACATTATCAATTCTCTGTGCTGCGCTCTGGCTTATCTACTGCTCCCAGAGTTTTTTTACAAAGTGCCTGGCTCCAGTCATTGCCTTTTGCAGGCAGAAGAAAATTCAGATTTATCCTTACTTGGACGAATGTCTGATTTAAGCAAAGTCTCGGGAACAGCTGTTAAAGAATTTGGAATTTGTAAAGACTCTTCTTTCTTTCCTGGGTTACACTCTCAATGAGCAAAATTCAAAAATGGTACCAACCAATGAGATAACATTCCTGGGAGTGAGTCTGAACACAGTCGCCCAGATGGTCTATCTCACCCAGGAGAAGCAGGCAACTCTTACAGCTTACTTCAAGGACTTGGCAAGCCTGTACCAGCTCCCTACAAGGAAATACCTGCAAGCTCTGGGATTCATGGCCTCTTCTATTCTCATGATTCCGTATGCAAAGCTGCATATGAGGAAATTGCAATGGTACCTCAAGAACCTTTGGTGTCAGCACACACAGGACCTAGATGTGATTATTCCTCTGCTTCCTTGTCTGCAGAGAGAGTTTCTATGGTGGGCGACAACCTGTTTGTAAAACAAGGGCATGCCTTTCTGCCCACCACCTGCAATTCAAGTTCTGACCAAGGACTCATTGGACTACGCCTGGGGAGCTCACCTTGATGGCAGATGCATACAGGGACATTGGAACTCCCAGCAGATGCACTTGCACATAAACCTGAAGGAATTAGTTGCAGTTCAGCAGGCCTTGCTGGCATTCAAGCATCTTCTTTTTCCTGGAACTCTGCTGGTTAGAACAGACAACACCACAGTCATGTGGTACACCAAACAGGGAGAGACTCATTCTTACCCCCTCTGCAGACAGAGCATGATGCTGTGGTCCACAGCAGCATCATTGGGCCTACATCTTCTAGCTCAGATGTTCATCGTGCATACAGCTGCGGTCATAACAGATTTGTTCTCCTGCCATCAGGCGGGTCCTCGGTTGGCCGAATTCCAAAGTCTAGGTCCGGCGTTGGTTGTCGTCGCTTCTTCCCTGACGTCAGTGCGACAGGGGTATAAAGGAACCAGCCGACGCCATTTTCTTGCCGCGCGGTACCAGAAGCAGAAGCAGTTCGCAAGTGCTGGTCGGCCAGCTCCTGAAATTACGAAATTTGGAAACCGAAGTCTTCTTAAAAGCTAAGTACCCCGTTGGGGAAACCTTTCTTGCCTCAGACCGATGTCAGACAAAGTTAATTGTATTTCTTGTGGGAAGCAAATACTGCATAAGGATTTCCATTCCCTCTGTATACCTTGTTTAGGCCCAGACCACGACGTCTCGGTCTGTCGCTTTTGTGCTACATTCAACAAACGCACTATTAAGTGTCAGGCGGAGTTTGCCCAACATTATTTTGGGAAAGCATTTAACTATACTATGTCGTCGGATACTCCGACTCTGGTTTTGTCTAAAAAACGCAAAGACAAGGACCGACCCATGAGATCCGCGGCCTCTACCGACACCACACCAAAGCCGACTACACGTGGTCCGGTTCTCAGTGAGGCGCCTACGCAGCCCCTGATTACCGACGACACTTCTTTGACAGTGTCTCCTGTGCCCGAGGTCGCAGGCTCCTCGGCCCACACCCCGACTGCAGATACCAAAGCCACTCTTGGCGTTGAAACTCAGAATGCGGACAGGTCCACCTCCACTCGAGGTGTCTTCAGACCTTCCTCTTCTTTCTCCATTAAGGCTTTCACAAAGTCTAAAGCATCCTTGCACCCTAAGAGACCAGCTACACAGGGCCCATGCCTAAGAAACAGATGCTTAAAATGGCTGAGGATTTAATTACTCTAATCAGAGGTTCTCAGCCCCCACCGGACAAAAGGCCCAGAGTGGAGGAAGATTCCCCCTCCTCTGACCAGGGCTCCATTATTTCAGAGCACTCTGATGATGAGGAACATCCTTACTCCCCTTTTGAAGACTCTGATGCGGAGGAGTCCATCCCTTCTGTATCCCCCCCCTGAGGATTACTCATTTGGGGAAACTTTGCATACCTTAAGGGAACACTTCCACTGGGAAGGCCAGGATTATTCAGATTCCAAGAAAAGGCTCAGGGAATTTCTCTTGTTACCTCAGCATAGGCCTCTGGCTATACCTCCTGTCTTGGACATCCTAGATGATGTTTACTCGGAGGCCTGCCTTAACCCGGACTCTTTACCCCCAGCTCCAGTTAAGCCTGACAGGTACTACAGGGTTCCTGACTCGCACCAATTTCTTTACAAAAGCCATGCTGCTGACCCAGAAACCATCTCACAGGGCCCCAAGGGAGTTAAGGCCTCCATTGCTAAAAATCCATTGCCCTCCGAGAGAGATTCCAGATCCTTAGAAAGGCGGGGAAAAAAGGTATATACCTCGGCTACCTTATCCCTGAGGGCCTTAAACTGTCAGTTTCATATGCTAAAATACCAACAGTTTTTCTTATCACAATTGAAGAGTAAAATGTCACAACCTGAACAACCAGACTTGAAGGAGTTGCAGGATTTGATGCATAGTGCAGAACAAGTGGGTAAGCATACCTTACAATGTGGTTTTGATGCTCTAGAGGCCTCGTGTAGAGCTGCTGTTACAGGATCAGTCATACGTAGGCATGCCTGGCTCAAGGAACCAGCTTTGCCTGATCATGTCAAAGCTAAATTACTAGACGCCCCACTTCAAAAGGATGTACTATTTGGTGCTAATGCTGAGGAGGTATTAAGGAAAATGGAGGAAAAGGCTAAATCAATGCAAACTGTGAAAGAATTTCTAAAGGTTCAACCCCCACGTTTTAGTAGAAATTGGCCTTCCAAAAACTAGTCCTTTCCTGCCACAGACAGACGCCAAAGAGGCAGATAGGAGAGGACAATCCCAAGGATCGTATAGAGGCAGACGATGGCAAGCCCCTACACAAAGAGGTGGTGAGGACAACTCGCAATCTTTCAGAAAGCAAACCCAATGACTTTCCCCTTTGCAAGCTAACCAGGTTTCAAATGGCAGCCCCCTTAGGAGGAAAGCTGGCATTATTTTCAAAAAATTGGCATGTTGTCACAAAGAACAAATGGATCCTGGACATTATAAACAGAGGCTACATATTCCATTTTCACACCCTTCCAAAAATGAGAGGCATGCCAAACCTGCCACACAATCAAAGGGCAGAGGCACAAAAGCAAATTACAGATCTCATAAGCATGAAAGCTATTCAAGAGGTACCTACGCACGAACAAGGTCAAGGTTTTTATTCCAGGCTATTTCTGGTGCCAAGGAAGGGAAAAGATTGGAGACCTATTTTGGATCTATTCATCCTAAACACATTTCTACTCATACCAATATTCAAGATGCTCACTCTACAGCAACTTCTTCCCATGCTGGGCAAGTAGTCTTGGCTGGTAACATTGGACCTCAAGGAGGCATACCTGCATGTCCCAATCAGACAAAATTGCAGAAGGTACCTCAGATTTCTTGCAGGTTCAACCCATTATCAATTCTCTGCATTGCCCTTTGGCTTATCTACTGCGCCCAGAGTATTCACGAAATGCTTGTCATCAGTAATTGCCTACTGCAGACTTCAAGGGATACAAATATACCCCTATTTGGATGACTGCCTGATCCAAGCGGACAGCAAGCACATTCTTCTGAAACATCTGGCTTATGTAATAATGTTATTGAAATCTCTGGGATACACAGTCAACAAAAAGAAATCAAGGTTAATACCCTCTCGGAAGATAATTTTCCTGGGTGCCAATTTGGACACAATCACCCAGATGGCCTACCTCATGCCAGAGAAGCAGGGGCAACTAATACAATACTTCAGAACACTAGCAAATTGCACCAGGCTGACTGCAAGGAAAATCCTGCAGGCTCTGGGATTCATGGCATCTTGCATCTTACTAATCCCATGTGCAAAGCTGCACATGAAACTACAATGGTACCTGAAAAACATATGGTCTCAACACAGCCACAGTTTGAAAACAATTATACCACTAATTCCATGTCTGCAAAAGGAATTTCTGTGGTGGGCTCAAGCATGTCAAACAAACACAGGTCTTCCATTCAGCAAGCCTCAAGCAAATCAAGTCATCACAACAGACGCCTCGGACTACGCCTGGGGGGCGCACATGACAGATTGGTGCATTCAGGGCAAATGGTCCCAAAAAGAAAAGCACCTTCACATCAAAAGAAATGCTAGCAGTAATAAATGCTACTATAGTTTTCAAGGACCTTCTACAACCAGGTCAGTTATTCATAAGAACGGACAACACCACAGTTATGTGGTACATAAACAAACAGGGAGGAACACATTCTTACCCCCTATGCAGACTGGCCATGTCACTTTGGAACATGGCCATGGACTTACAAATGGAACTACAAGCACAGTACTTGCCAGGCAAGGAAAACACGCTGGCAGACAACCTAAGCAGGAATATGACAGATCCACACGAATGGAAATTGTATCCAAAAGTTTTTACAGAAATAATCCAAGAATGGGGAAGGCCAGACATAGATCTCTTTGCCTCCCACAAGAATCATCAATTGACAAAATTCTGCTCAAGGATCTTCCATCCAAAGGCCTGGAGAGTGGACGCTCTTTCTTTCAGTTGGACATCAATGACAGTTTGCCTTCCCTCCTCTTCCTCTGCTGCCCAAAGTTCTATTAAAGACCAAAGCAGACAGACCAAAGATGATTCTTATTGCTCCGGACTGGCCAAGGCAACACTGGTACCCACTCCTGAGGAGCCTGACGCATTCCACACCATGGACCCTGCCTCTAATGCCTCTTCTTCTGACTCAGCACAGTTTCAAAACTTTTCACATCCAGCTAAAAACACTCAATCTAGCCGCATGGAATATTCCTTAGCATCTCAACAGGCCCTACTCTCCAAGGAGGTGCAGGATGTCATTTTGGGGGCCAGAAGGCCATCAACTAGAAAAGCTTACTCTGCAAAATGGAAACGTTTTTGTGTCTGGAATGAGAAAAAGGGGCCAGGATCCTGGAAAACTGAATTTACCTGCTATACTACAATATTTGGCTGAACTGCTAAGCAGTGGACTTTCTTTCTCGTCCATCAAAATACATGCCTCAGCCATTTCTGCAGAATACAACAGTGATCCACCTTTATTCTCTCACCCTCTCTTAAGACAGTTCCTCAGAGGGGCTAAGAATTTAAGGCCTCCAAGGAAACAACCAATACCTGCTTGGGATCTTAATTTCATTCTGGAAAAATTGACCTTGCCTCCTTTTGAGCCAGCTGCCTCATCAGATTTGTAATATTTGTCCTGGAAAACAGCTTTCCTTCTGGCTATCACCTCAGCTCGTAGAGTTTCAGAACTACAGGCTCTCATGGCTGTCCAGCCTTTTATCATCTTCCATCAGGACAGGGTTTCCTTACGAACCAACCCGTCCTTTATGCCTAAAGTGGTATCCAGGGTAGCTTTAAATCAGGCCATACATTTACCTACTTTTTATCTTAATCCTCAAAACAAAGGGGAGAGATTACTACATTCCTTGGACATCCACAGACAGCTGCGTTATTATTTGGACAGAACAAAGCCTTTCAGAAAATCAGAACGGCTCTTTGTGGCCTATGCGGTAGGAGCTCAAGGGAAGCCAATTTCCAAACAGACAGTCTCAAAATGGATAGCCCACTGCATACGCTTTTGCTATTCCTTTCATGGCAAAACTGTTCCTACAGGCATTAGAACTCATTCCACCAGGGCCACAGCCACCTCTGCAGCCTTCCTCAGAGGAGTTCCTACCAAGGATATTTTGGAAGCAGCCACTTGGAGTTCTCCAAACACTATAACCTACCATTATACTCCAAATCTAGAGCAGGCTTTGCCACTGCAGTCTTGCAGGGTATTTTGGCTCCTCCTAGTTCAAACTAGTGCCTACCACCCCTTTCTTAGCTTTGGGATTCTACCCATCTGTTATGACTGCAGCTGTATGCACGATGAACATAGTACAGTTTTGTACCTACCATAAATGTAGATGTTAGAGTGCTAATACAGCTGCAGTCCAGGTTTCCCTCACACCTTCCCCTCTTGGGACAGGCCTATAGGCTAACACATCCTCATACAACCTGATTGGGGTTTTCATTTATGATGTATTTGCCTGCAACTACTGTATTTTGATTATATAGCACTGCATTATCACAGAAATTTATTATTCCCTTCCTTCTAGGGGCACCTGACATCTGGGGCAAGAAAAACTGAAGAAAATGGAGTCAGCTGGTTCCTTTAGACCCCTGTCGCACTGACGTCAGGGAAGAAGCGACGACAACCGACGCCGGACCTAGACTTTGGAATTCGGCCGACCGAGGACCCGACCCGACGGCAGGAGAACCCATCTATTATGACTGCAGCTGTATTAGCACTCGAACATCTACATTTATGGAAGGTACAAAACTGTACTTTTTTTCCAGGGAGACTCAGTGTTTTGACAGACCAGTTGAGCAGACAAACCCTGGATCCTCACGAGTGGCAGCTGAACAGAACAGTCTTTTACAGCATCATGCAGCATTGGGGCACTCCACAGGTGGATTTTTTTCTCCTCCCCGGACAACCACCTTCTGCCTCTTTTTTTTTTTTTTTTTTTTTTTTGCACCAGACAGCATCACAGCAAAGCCTGGAAAGTGAATGCTCTGTCTTTCCCTTGGATGCTGCTTTCAATTTATACCTTCCCTCCTCTTCCTCTTCTTCCCAGAGTATTGTTGAAGATCAGGGACGAAAGACCATTCTCATAGTCCCAGACTGGCCCAGGCAGTATTGGTATCCTCTGCTTCACAGTCTCTCCCAATTTCCTCCGTGGCATCTCTGAAACCAGATCTTTTGGTTCAGGAAGGGGGAACAATTCTGCATCCTCATCTTCAGACTCTCCAGTTGGCAGCATGGCTTATTGTATGAATCAATCTACTTCTTCTCTTTCCCAGCAGGTGGTTGACGTACTTCGTGAGGCCTGAAGGCTTAGCACTAGGAAGTCCTATGCTGGCAAATGGGAAAGATTCTTTCATTGGGTGCAGGCTAAAGGGGAGTCTTCTCAGCCTACTCGTCCTCTGATCCTGGAATACTTGGCTGAATTGCTTCAAGGTGGACTTTCTTTTTCCTCTGTCAAGAGCCATGCTTCAGCTATTTCTGCTTACTGTTCTTTTGAACACCCCATTTTCTCTCACCCCGCTGAAAGTGTTTCTCAGTGGTGCTAGCAACTTAAAACTTCCCAGAAGGGTACCCACTCCGGCCTGGGACCTTAATTTTGTGTTGGAGAATCTCACTCTGCCTCCTTTTGAGCCTGCTGCCACTGCAAATTTAAAGTTTCTCTCTTGGAAAACTGCATTTCTCTTGGCTATATCTTCAGCAAGGAGAGTTTCAGAACTGCGGGCTTTGATGGCTGTGGAGCCTTTTCTCATCTTCCATGCAGATCGTGTCTCCCTGAGGACCAATCCTTCTTTTATGCTGAATGTGGTTTCTAGCCTGACTCTTAATCAGTCAGTACACCTTCCTACTTTCTTTCCTAATCCCCAAAGTAGAGGTGAAAGGATCCTACATTCTCTTGATGTACACAGACAGCTCAGGTTCTACCTGGACAGGACTAAGAACCTTCGGAAATCAGCTCAGCTATTGATCAGTTTTGCTCCTGGAGCTCAGGTCAAAGCTATTTCTACGCTAACGATTTCTAAATGAATTGCACACTGTATTACTTTATTTCTTTCATGGCAAGGTTCCTCCTCAAGGAGTGAGGACCCACTCCACAAGAGCAGCCTCCACTTCTGCAGCTTTTTTAAGGGGTGTCCCTACTAAAGACATTTTAGAGGCTGCCACATGGTCTTCTGTACACACATTTACAAAGCATTATAATTTGCTGTTGTTTTCTAGATCCATGGCGGGGTTTGCCACTGCTGTTCTGCAGGGCATTCTCTCCAATCCTTGATTGTATTGGTACCTCTTCCCTCTTCTCTGGGCTTTGGTAATCAACCCATTTGTTAGGACTGCAACAGTGAAACACGAACATAGTATAGTTGTGTACCCTTACCATAAGTGTAGATGTTCGAGTGTTTGCACTGTTGCAGTTCTGGTTTCTCCTCCCTCCTTCCCCCTGTTTTGATATTCTCCTTCTCTCCTTTCCTGAGGTGCAGGCTTTATTTGGTTTATTTTACCAAGTATACTTCATTTTTTGTCTAAGCTTTGTTTTCTTGGGGGCTCCTGACATTTGTGGCAAGAAAGACTGAGGAGGTGACTGCTGCCTCCTTTTGTATCAAGGATAACTAACGTCCTATACAACCGATGGCAGTCGACATCATATCCCCTTACCTTTGGTATTCGGGCAGATCGAGGGCTACCAGGGGCCGGATAACCCATTTGTTAGGACTGCAACAGTGAAGACACTCGGAACATCTACATTTATGGTAAGTGTACACAACTGTACTTTCGCACGAGTGCCTGTTGGCCACTACCTGAATTTTCGTTTCCGAATTGAATCATCCTAAAGTCTTCTAAAGCTAAATACCCCATTGGGGATCCTTTTTTCTTGCTCTAACTGATGTCAGAAAAAGTTAACAATTGTTTTGCCTATGGAAAGCAAATACCACACCGAGATTTCCATTCTTACTGGGTCACCTGTTTATGCCCAGACCACGATGTACCTCACTGTTGGGTTTGTGCTTTGTTCAATGCCCGAACTATTCGTCGTTGTGCCCTTATTGTTGCTAAATACTTTCACTGTCGATCTCCATATTCCGAAATGGCTTTGGTAAGCCATCCGACTACCAATCTTCCGAAAAAATGCAAGGATAAAGACTGAAACAGACCGCACCGGTCCAAAACTGCCAAAGGTGCTTATTATGTTAAGCTAGTCGCCAGTTTGCTGGTACTCAGTGAGGTGCTTTCGAAGACCCTGATGCCCGATTCAGTGGATTCGCAGGCTGCTACCGGGACCTGTTCGGAGTCCGGTATGCCACAAGACTCTTGACTACAGAACCTGTGGATGTCTACCTTGGATGGGTCCGGAGCCGTTGTGCAGGTACAGGCTTCCGAGGAAGTTGTTCGCAGTACCTATTTTTGACACAAACCGACTTCTTTTGCGTCTTCAATTCTGTCTAAAACTACCGAGTTTCTATGGCCTAGAGTACGAGCTACGCCTAAAAAACTGACGACCCAAACTCAAGCACCTTCTTCCTTGCCACAACATGAAATGCTTAAAATGGCAGAAGACCTGATTATGCTGATTAGGGGAAGCCAGCCTTCCCCTTCTAAGAGAAAAAGAGAATGGTCTCCTGCAGCTTTAACTTACCAAGAGTCCGACAACTTTGAGATTTCTGAATATGAAGATATGCTGTTATCTCCTTATGAGGATTCAGATGAAGAGGACGCCATTCCATTTGCTTCCCTTCCAGAGGATTTTTCTTTTGGTGAAACCTTACATACTTTGAGAGCATTTCCAATGGGAATGCCAGGATTATCCTCAGTCCGAAAAGAGACTCAGAATTTTTAGAGTTGTCACAACATAGACCTTTAGCTATCCCTCCTGTTCTGGATGTTGTAGATGATGTCTTTATGAAATCCAGTCTAACTCCTGATACTTTACCCCCTGCTCCAAGGAAATCAGACAGGTACTACAGAGTCCCTGACGCGCACAAATTTCTTTTTAAAAATCCTACTGCTGACTCGGAGGTAATTTCCCAGGGGCCTAAAGGTATAAAAGCAACTACAGCTAAGAATCCCACCCCTTTGTACAGGGATTCCCGAGCTTTAGACAGATGTGGTAAAAAAGTATACACCTCTGCAACTCTCGCCATTAGGACATTGAATTGCCAGTTTCACATGCTGAAATACCAGCAGCATGTGATGGAACTTGAGCAAAAATTATCTACCTTTACAAACTTTGCAGAAAATAAAGAATTACAGGAGCTTATGTATTCTGCAAGCCAAGTCAGCAAACATACCTTGCAATGTGATTTTGACACCCTAGAAGCATCTTGCAGGGCATCAGTCTCTGATTCTGTACTGAGAAGGCATGCTTGGCGTAAGGAGCAGAACTTGCCAGACCATGTCGCATCAAAATTGCTAGACACTCCTTTGAACAAGGACAAACTGTTTGGTACCAAAGCAGAAGAGGTTCTAAAAAAGATGGAAGAAAAAGCTAAGTCTATGCAGACAGTCAAATATTGCAGCCTCCAAGATTCAGTAGGCATTGCCTCTCTAAACATTGGTCCTTTCCAGCCTCCTCAAGGTCATCTCAAACTAGAACCAGGAGAAACAGACCCCCCAGATTACAGTCTCGGGGTATGCAGTGATCTAAGCAATGGAGTACCTCCACTTCACTTACGGGAAGAATTTACAATGACTTCTCAACTCTACTCCTCACCTCTGTCCAATTGCTCATGCCCCTAGGAGGAAAATGTACCCATCATGCAAAAAAAATGGATCTCCATCACCAAAGACCGATGGGTCCTCATCATTGTATCCCAGAGGTACAAATTTTACTTCCACTCACTGCCGACCCCAAAATGGTTCCCAGGCCTTCCTCCAAACCAGTGGGCAGAGGCACAAAACCAAGTTCAATCCCTGCTCTCCATAAGGGCAATTCAACCTGTTCCTGCAGAACAGATAGGTCAAGAGTTTTATTCCAGACTTTTCTTGGTACCCAGAAAAGAGGGCACTTGGCGCACAATCCTAGATCTTTCCAATCTAAACACCTTCCTGGTGGTACCAAAATTCAAAATCCTCCCCCTTCGCCAGCTTCTTCCTATGCTATCCAAAGATGCCTGGTTAGCCACCCTAGACCTAAAAGAGGCATATCTGGACATCCCTGTCTGGGACTCGTGCAGGCAATACCTACGTTTCAGGGCAGGATCTACGCATTATCAGATGTTCATGTTTCACTGTTGCAGTCCTTACATTTGGGTAAAATGCTACCAGGTTGCCCTCAGTCGTCCTGATTAATAAAGTCTTGGGTTCTGCGTCGGTTGCTGTCCCTTCTTCCATGACGTCAGGTCGTCAGGGGTATAAAACATGCATCCGACGCCATTACATCAGTCTTTCTTGCCGCATGGTGCCCGAAGCAGAAGAAGTTTGCAAGTGCCAGTCGGCCGACCCCTGAAATTTTCATTTTTGAGTTTCAGAACCGAAGTCTTACACTAAAAGCCAAGTACCCCGTTGGGGAAACTTTTTCTTGCTCTTTACCGATGTCAGTAAAGGTTAATAATTGCATTACTTGTGGGAAGCAAATACCTCATAAGGATTTTCATTTGTACTGTATTCCTTGCTTAGGCCGTGATCATAACGTGCCTTATTGTTGGTTTTGTGCTAGATTTAATTAACACACTATTAAACGTATGTACATTTTTGCTTCTAAATATTTTGGCTCACGATTTAACTATCCAGAAATGATGTTGGTTAGCAATCAGACTACCGGAATACCTAAAAAACGCAAAGAAAAAGACAGACAGACTGTCGCTCCAAAACTGACGACGGTGGTTCTAAGTCAATCGCCAGTTCGCCGGTACTCAGTGAGGAGCTTTCGCAGGCCTCTACTGAGACCCATTCGGAGTCCGGTATGCCGCGAGATGCTTTAAGTATTGAACCTGCGGATGTCTCTACCTTAGATGGGTCCGGAGCCGCTGTGCAGGCACTGGCTTCTGAGGGTGTTTTCAGGCCTAAAGATTTGTATATTAAACCAACGCCATCTTCAAAACTAAGGCCAAAATCTACATCTGTGTCTAAACAACTGACGCTTGGGCCACGTGTGCAGGCCTCTATGCCTAAAAAACAAATGATCAAAATGACTGAAGATTTAATTACTTTGATCAGGGGTAGCCAACCCCCTCCTGCTAAGAGGCCTAGGCAAGACATTGACTATGAATCTTCAGATCAGGATTCTATTTCTTCTGATTTTTCTACTGAACAAGATTTATCTATACCTACTTATGAGGACTCTGATGCAGAAAATTCCATCCCTTCTGCTTCTCCCCTTGAGGATTTCTCTTTTGGAGAAACTTTACATTCCTTAAGGGAACATTTCCACTGGGAAAGTCAGGATTTCTCTGAATCTATAAAGAGACTTGGGGATTTTCTTCCTCGGCATAGGCCTTTGGCTATACCTCCTGTTCTAGACATTGTTGTTGATGTTTTTTCAAAATCTAGTATGACTCCTGATTCTCTGTCTCCGGCTCGTAGTAAGCCAGACAGATACTACAGGGTTCCTGACTCCCACTTATTCCTTTTCAAAAACCCTACTACTGATCCTGAAACCATTTCTCAGAGTTCCAACGGCATTAAGGCTTCTACTGCTAAAAATCCTACCCCTTCTGATAGAGATTCCAGGGCACTGGATAGATGGAGTAAGAAGGTTTACAAGTCTGCAACCTTGGCTATCAGGGCTTTAAACTGTCAATTTCATATGCTTAAATATCAACAGCATATCATGGGACTACTTAAACAGAAAATGATGCTAATCTCTGACTGTGTGGAAAATAAAGATTTGCAGAATTTATTGCATTCAGCTGAGCAAGTTGGATAACATACTTTGCAATGTGGTTTTGATTCCTTGGAGGCCTCCTGCAGGGCTGCTGTAACTGGATCTGTGCTAAGAAAGCATGCTTGGCTCAAAGAGCAAACTCTGCCTGACCATGTTAAAGCAAAATTGTTGGATGCTCCTTTACAATAGGACCATCTCTTTGGTAATAATGCTGAAGAAGTGTTAAAAAAGATGGAAGATAAATCTAAATTTATGCTGACAAATGGAAAAGATTCTGTGCTTGGAACCAGTCACAAGGAATAAGCACAGAAATGCCACATTCCTCAGATTCTGCAATACATAACTGAGATGCTTCACAAGGACCTATCTTTTTCTTCCATAAAAATCCATGCCTCTGCCATTTCAGCTCATTACAACACAGAACCCTCCCCTCTTCTCTCATCCTCTGCTAAAGCAGTATGTCAGAGGGGTCAAAAATTTAAGACCACCCAGGAGAGCACCAACTCCTGCATGGGACTTCAGTTTTGTTTTGAAAAAAAACTTACTCTCCCTCCTTTTGAGCCAGCTGCTACTGCAGACCTAAAATTTCTCTCCTGAAAAACAGCTTTCCTTTTAGAAGTCACTTCATCTAGGAGGATTTCAGAATTACAGGGTCTTATGGCAGTGCAGCCTTTCATTATTTTTCATCCGGACAGCATGGTTCTCCTGACCAATCCATCTTTCTTGCCTAAGGTGGTATCCAGTGTGGCTCTTAATCAGACCATTCATCTGCCAACCTTCTTTCCCAGCCCACAGAACAAGAGTGAGCGGATTCTGCGTTCATTGGATGTACACAGACAACTTAGATTCTACTTAAACAGGACAAAATCTCTAAGAAAATCTGAACAACTATTGGTGGCATTTGCTGCAGGGGCAGAGGGAAGGGCTATTTCAAAGCAGACTATTTCCAAATGGATAAGCCATTGTATTCGTTTCTGCTATATGCACCATGGTAAACCTATCCCCAAGGGGATCAGATCTCATTCCACCAGGGCTGCATCTACTTCTGCAGCCTTTCTCAGAGGAGTTCCTACCAGAGACATTCTAGAAGCTGCTATCTGGAGCTCAGTTCATACGTTCACCAAACATTACCATTTACCTCTCTTCTCTAAATCCAGAGCTGGCTTTGCCACTGATGTCCTGCAGGGCCTTATAGCTGCTCCTAATGCTGTATAAATCCATCCTCCCAACCATAGCTTTGGGATTCTACCCAAATGTAATGACTGCAACAGTGAAACACGAAGAACATAGTACAGTTGAGTACACTTACCATAAATGTAGATGTTCGAGTGTATTCACTGTTGCGGTCCTGGTTACCCACCCTTCAGTCCCCTGTTTTTGTTTTACTATTACCTCTCCTTTCTTTTACTATGCTTAAAAGCCTTTTTGGTGTATTTGCTTTTGTTTGGAGATATATTTTTTTGTGTTTTAAATTTATATACATATATATATATATATATATATATATATATATATATATATATATATGTATGTATGTATAATATTTTTTGCTCCCCATTTGGGGGGCACCTGACATCTGGGGCAAGAAAAACTGATGTAATGACGTCGGCTGCATGTTTTATACCCCTGACGACCTGACGTCATGGAAGAAGGGACAGCAACTGACGCAGGACCCAAGACTTTTTTTAATCAGGCCGACTGAGCGCAACCTGCCAGCAGATTACCCAAATGTAATGACTGCAACAGTGAATACACTCGAACATCTACATTTATGGTAAGTGTACACAACTGTACTTTCTCTGTACTTCCCTTTGGCTTATCCATTGTTCCCAGAGTCTTCACAAAATGCCTGGCTCCAGCCATTGCCTTTTGCAGACAGAGAAAGATTTGGATTTACTCTTACTTGGACGATTGTCTGATTCAGGCAAAGTCAGGAAAGGCTGTTGCAGCACCTGCCATTTGTAAAAAACCTTCTAACCTCCCTGGGGTACACTATCGATAAAAAGAAATCAAAAGTAGTCCCCAGTGAAAAGATTGTATTCCTGGGAGCAAGCTTGGACACACCAACACAGATGGCATTCCTTACTCCAGAAAAACAAGCCCTTCTAACAGGCTACTTTGCTCAAATGGCCACCAGAACCCAGCTATCCACAAGGAAAATCCTGCAGGCCCTAGGGTTCAGTGTCTCTGTTCTACTAATTCCAAATGCCAGACTGCATATGAGGAAATTTCAGTGATACTTAAAAAGTCTTAGGTGCCAACATTCTCAGGACCTGGAAACAGTTATGTCTATCATACCTTGACTAAGGACAGAGTTTCTTTGGTGGGCAGCAGCATGCAACCACAACAAGGGATTTCCCTTTACTCAACCCTACGCCGCCCAGACCCTAACCACATATGCACTAGACTATGCCTGGGGGGCACATTTGGATGACAAGTGCATTCAGGGCCACTGGAGCCCAAGTTAAATTCATCTGCACATCAACCAAAATGAGATGCTAGCTGTTTAGCACACACTGGCAGCTTTCAGATCCCTAGTCTCACCAGGACCCCTGCTAATAAGAACAGACAACACCACAGTTATGTGGTATATCAGCAAGCAGGGGGGGAACCCACTCTTACCCAATCTGCAGGCTAGCCGTGGCCCTGTAGAACACAGCCTTGGACATGCATATTCATCTGCAAGCTCAATTTCTGCCAGGCAAACAAAACTGTCTGGCAGACGATTTAAGCAGAAATCTCATAGACCCACATGAGTGGCAATTAGACCTCAACACCTTCAGCCTTCTTACCCAGAAATGGGGGACCCCGGAAGTGGACCTTTTTACCTCCCTCTAAAATCACCAGCTCAGCAAATTTGGCACCAGGACACCTCGCAGCAGGGCCTGGAAAGTGGATGCCCTATCCTTCCAGTGGGTAAACCTCTCAATCTATGCCTTTCACCCTCTGCCTTTTCTCACAAGAATATTACTCAAGATAAGGCAGGACAGACTAAGGGCAATTCTGATTGCCCTGGAATGGTCACGCCAGCACTTGTATCCACTACTCCGCAGCCTCTCACCAGTGCCACCATGGCACCTACCCCAGATCCCAACCCTCCTCACTCAGCAGGCGGGACAGCTCTTGCATCCGTAACTGCAAACCCTGAGCCTTACAGCCGGGCTTATTCTTTGAATTCTCCCCCAGTGACCAGCCTAAGCAAGCAGGTGTGGATGTCATTCTTGAAGCCAGAAGACCCAGTACAACGAAATCCTATGCTAAGTGGAAAAGGTATTGTTCCTGGAGTCAGTCTAAAGGAGAGGACACAGCACTTCCCTCCTTGCATCTAATCCTGGATTACCTAGCAGATCTACCCCACAGAGGCCTATCCTTCTCTTCCATTAAGATCCATGCCTCTGCCATCTTGGCTCATTACAACACTGAGCCACCTCTCTTCTCTCACCCTCTCATTAAACAGTTCCTGAGAGGGGCAAACAACTTAAGGCCACCAAGGAGAGCCTCACCCCTGCTTGGGACCTTAACTTTGTGCTGGAAAAGATCACGCTACCCCCATTTGAGCCTGCAGCATCAGCAGAGTTAAAATTCCTCTCTTGGAAAACAGCCTTGCTTCTGGCCATCACTTCAGCTAGAAGAGTGCCTGAGCTACAAGCACTTACGGCTGTGGAACCCTTCATTATTTTTCATGCTGACAGGGTCTCCCTCAGGACTTAACCCTTCCATTATGCCTAAAGTGGTGTCCAGTGTAGCTCTCAACCAATATATCCATTTGCCAACCTTCTTCCCAAATCCTCAAGATAAAGGTGAAAGGATCCTGCACTCCTTAGATGTACACAGACCACTCAGATTCTACCTTGATAGGACTAAGCACTTCAGGAAATCTGACCAGCTACTAGTCAGATGTTCTTCGTGTTTCACTGTTGCACTCATCACATTTGGGTTATCTGCTTGCAGTAGCCCTCGGTCGGCCTGATTATCAAAGTCTTGGGTCCTACGTCGGTTGCTGTCTCATCTTCCATGACGTCAGGTAGTCGGGTATAAAGCATGCAGCCAATGCCATTACATCAGTCTCTCTTGCCGTGCAATGCCCGAACCAGAAGCAGTTTGCAAGTGCCAGTCGGCCAACTCCTGAAATTTTCGTTTTCGAGTTTCAAGTCCGAAGTCTTCAACTAAGTACCCCGTTGGGGATCCTTTTTCTTGCTGTAAACCGATGTCAGTAAAAGTTAATTGTATTTCTTGTGGAAAGCAAATACCTCATAAAGATTTTCATTTGTACTGCATTCCTTTCTTAGGCCCAGACCATGACGTACCTCACTGTCAGTTTTGTGCCTTATTCAAACCTTGTACTATTTGTCGTCTGTTCATTTACACATCAAAATATTTTGTAACTTGGTTCAATTATCCAGAAATGGCTTCGGTAAGCCACCCGACTACCGACATTCCGAAAAAACGCAAAGATAATGATAGAAACAGACCACATAGGTCCAAAGCTGCCGATGGCACTTCTCCTAAGCTAGTCGCCAGTTTGCCGCTATTCAGTGAGGCGCTTTTGCAGCCCCTGATACCCGCTGCTTCAGTTTAACAGGCCTCTACTGAGACCCATTTGGAGTCCAGTATGCCGCGCGATGCTTCTTCGACTGTGGAACCTGCGGAAGTCTGTACCTTGGATGGGTCTGGAGCTGCTGTGCAGGCACCAGCTTCTGAGGGTGTATTCAGGCCTACTGACTTGCATATTAAACCAACACCATCTTCTTCAAGGCCTAAAACTCGATCTGTGCCTAGAAAACCAACGCCCAGACCGCATGGTCAGGCCACTATGCCTAAAAAACAAATGATAAGAATGACTGAAGACCTTATTACTCTAATCGGGGGAAGCCACCCTTCCCCCTCTAAGTGACCTAGGACTGATTTTCCTCCTGATTGTTCTGATCAGGATTCTTTAATTTCTGTTTTCTCTGATGACCAGGATTTGCCCTTATCTACCTATGAGGATTCTGATGCAGAGGACTCCATGCCCTCTGCCTCCCCTCCAGAGGATTTCTCTTTTGGTGAAACCTCGTATACTCTTAGGGAGCATTTTCGCTGTGAAAGCCATGATTACTCAGACTCTAAAAAGAGGCTTGGAGCTTTCTTACTCCTGCCCCAACACAGGCCTTTAGCTATCCCCCCTGTACTGCACATTGTTGATGATGCCTTTTCGGAATTTAGCTTGGCCCCTGACTCTCTCTACCTCTTGCTCCCAGAAAACTTGATAGATATTACAGGGTTCCCGACTCTCACAAGTTCCTTTTTAAAAACCCTACTGTGGATCCTGAGATAATTTCACAGGGACCCAAGGGCATTAAGGCTACTACTGCCAGAAATCCTACCCCCTCTGATAGAGATTCCGGGGCGCTGGATAGATGGGGTAAGAAGGTGTATACCCTTCTGCAACTTTGGCCATTAGGGCCTTAAACTGCCAGTCTCATATGTTGAAGTATCAGCAGCACATTATTGGATTGCTTAAACAGAAATTGATGTTGATTCCTGACTGTGCTGAAAATAAAGATTTACAGGATTTAATGCATTCTGCTGAACAAGTTGGAAAACATACTTTGCAATGTGGTTTTGATTCACTAGAGGCCTCTTGCAGGGCTGCTGTCACTGGGTCTGTACTTAGAAGGCATGCTTGGCTTAAGGAGCAATCTTTGCCAGATCATGTTAAAGCAAATTGCTGGATGCTCCCTTAAACCAACAACAACAAAGCAGAAGTACTTAAAAAGATGCAGGAAAAAGCTAAATTTATGCAAACTGTTAGATTTCCTGCAAGTACAGCCTCCCAGATTTAGTAGGCACTGGCCCTCTAAAAATTGGTCCTTTCCTGACTTTTCCAGGCCTTTTCAGTCCAAACCCAGGACCAGCAGAACACCCAGGTTTCAGTCCCAAGGTGCTCACAGGGCTAGGCATTGGGGGGCTCCCACTTCCAAAGCAGGGAGTGGTAATACTCCCCCCCCCCCCCCATGGTAAACTGTCTCAATGACTTACCCTTAAGTCTTCCAAGCCCTGCAGAACTGACTGTTCCCTTAGGGGGAATGATTGCCCGGCAGGCAAAAAATTGGGAGCTCATTACCCAGGACAAATGGGTTTTAAATATTGTCTACCAAAAGATGCAGATTCCACTTTCACACCTTACCCAACCCCAAATGGTTGGCCAGACCTATCCCCAAATCAGTGGGTGGAGGCTCAGAAGCAAATCCTTGCTCTTAAGCATAAGAGCTATTCAACCTGTCCCAGAAGAGGAACAGGGACAAGGTTTCTACTCAAGACTTTTCCTGGTACCCAGAAAAGACGACAACTGGCGTCCTATACTGGACCTCTCTATCCTAAACACATTTTTGGTGATTCCAAAATTCAAGATGTTAACTCTTCACCAGCTGCTTCCTGTGCTAGGCAAAGATGCCTGGTTGGCAACAGTGGATATAAAGGAAGCTTACTTGCACATCCCAATAAGGGAATCCTGCAGAAGATACCTACGCTTCAAAGCAGGATACATGCACTATCAGTTCTCTGCACTGCCCTTTGGCTTATCTATTGTTCCCAGGTTATTCACAAAGTGCCTGGCTCCAGTCATTTCATTTTGCAGGCAAAGAAATATCCAGATATATCCATATCTGGACGAGTGTCTAATTCACGCAGAAAACCAGGACATACTATTGAATCATCTGGCATTTGTACAGAAATTGCGAACTTCCCCGGGGGTCCACTTTAAACAAAAAGAAATCACATCTTGTACCCTGCCGACAAATTATATTCCTGGGAGCAAGCTTGCACATAACTTCCCAGATGGCTTTTCTCACGCCAGAAAAACAAGTTCATTTGACAGCCTTCTTCAAACTACTGGCCGCAAAGACCCAGCTATCTGCAAGGAAAATACTGCAAGCCCTGAGGTTTATGGCCTCCTGCAGTCTACTAATTCCATATGCAAGACTGCATATGAGGAAACTACAATGGTATCTAAAAAGCCTATGGTGTCAGCATTCTCAGGATCTAGAAGTAATGCTTCCTATCATTCCTTATCTACAGATAGAGTTCCTTTGGTTGGCAGACACCTGTCACCAAAACAAGGGGCTGCCATTCACTCTACCCCCTGCTGCCCCATACCCTAACAACAGACGCATCAAACTATGCATGGGGGGCTCACTTGGCAGGGAAGTGCATTCAGGGCAAATGGAACCCAAGTCAAATGCATCTGCACATCAATCAGAAAGAAATGTTAGCTGTATAGAATGCCCTGGATCACATCCTTCCAGGACAATTAATGGTAAAGAACAACATCACTGTTATTTGGTACATAAACAAGCAGGGGGGAACCCACTCGTACCCTCTCTGCATACTAGCCATGGCTCTCTGGAACACAGCCTTTAGCTACCAACTGCACCTACAGGCTCAATTCCTGCCAGGATAGCTAAACGCACTAGCAGACGATCTAAGCAGAAATTTCATGGACCCACATAAGTGGAAACTGGAACCAGAGATATTCAACATGTCGAGAAACAAATGGGGGAGCTCAGATACAGACCTGTTTGCCTCCCCCCAGAACTACCAGTTGAAAAAAAAATTCTGCAGGACTCCCCACAAACAAGCTTGGAAAGTGGATGCCCTGTGCTTCACTTTGAAAAACCTATCCGTTTATGCCTTTCCCCCTCTGCCTCTTCTCTCCAAGGTTCTACTAAAGGTCAAATGGGACAAACCAAGGACGATACTGATTGCACCAGACTGGCCACACCAACACTGGTATCCCCTTTTGCGCCGTGTGTCACTGCTATTTTGCAACTGCCTCAGACCCTGTCCTGCTGTCACAGCATGAGGCCGGATCTGCACCCCACAGCTTCAAACCCTGAACCTGGCAGCCTGGCTAATTGCCTGATCTCTCCGTTACCATCCCTCAGTAAGCAAGTGTTGGATGTCATTTTGGAGGTAAGGAGGCCTAGTACTAGAAAATCCTATGCTGAAAAATGGAAAAGATTCTTTTCCTGGAACCATGCTCTGGATGGACACAGCAGCTCCCAATTTACCTCAAGATTCTTCAATACTTAACTGAGATGCTGCACAAGGGCCTTTCCTTTTCCTCCATCAAAATTCATGCCTCAGCCATTTCAGCTTATTACAACACAGAACCACCCCTCTTCTCTCATCCACTGCTGAAGCAGTTCCTCAGAGGGGCCAAAAACTTAAGACCACCCAGGAGAGCTCCTACCCTAGCCTGGGACCTTAACTTTGTATTGGAAAAACTCACTCTACCTCCTTTTGAGCCAGCTGCAAATGCAGAGTTGAAATTCCTTTCTTGGAAAACAGCCTACCTTTTAGCCATCACTTCAGCTAGAAGGGGTCTGAATTACAGGCCCTCATGGCAGTGAAGCCTTTCATCATTTTTCATGCGGATAGGGTGTCCCTCAGGACCAATCACTCCTTCATGCCCAAGGTGGTATGCAATGTGGCCTTGAATCAGTCCATTCATTTGCCAACCTTCTTTTCTAATCCACAGAACAAAGGGGAGAGAATTTTGCATTCCTTAGATGTGCACAGATGGCTTAGATTTTTTTTGGACAGGACTAAATCTCTCCGGAAATTTGAACAACTGCTGGTTGCATTTGATGCAGGGGCAGAGGGGAAGGCCATTTCAAAGCAAACCATTTCTAAGTGGATAGATCATTGCATTAATTTCTGCTATAAGCATCATAGAAAGCCTACCCCACTGGGGGATTAGACCACATTCTACCAGAGCTGCATCTAGCTCTCTACAGCCTTTCTCAGAAGTGTCCCTACCAGGGACATCCTAGAAGCTGCTACCTGAAGTTCTGTACATACCTTCACCAAGCATTACCATTTGCCAATTTTCTCTAAATCCAGGGTTGGCTTTGCCACTGCAGTCTTGCAGGGCCTTATAGCTGGTCCTAATGCTGTCTAATTTCCTCCTCCCATCCTTAGCTTTGGGAATCTACCCAAATGTGATGACTGCAACAGTGAAATACGAAGAACATAGTACAGCTGTGTACACTTCCCATAAATGTAGATGTTCGAGTGTATTCCTTGTTGCAGTCCTAGTTACCCTCCCTCCAACCCTTTGACTTCTGTTGGCTATACCTCTATTCCTGCTTACTGTGTTTAAAGCTTTTTGGTGTATTTGCTTTTTTGTTGGAGATGTAACCTTATATGTGTGTGTGTGTGTGTGTATGTATATGTGTATATATATATATATATATATATATATATGTATAGTTGCTTCCCATTATGGGGGTATCTGACATCTGGGGCAAGAAAAACTGATGTAATGGCGTTGGCTGCATGCTTTGTACCCCTAACTACCTGACGTCATGGAAGATGGGACAGCAACTGATGCAGGACCCAAGACTTTGTTAATCAGGTTGACTGAGGGCTACTGCAAGCAGATAACCCAAATGTGATGACTGCAACAGTAAATACACTTGAACATCTACATTTGTGGTAAGTGTACACAACTGTACTTTTCAGTGTACAAGCACTCGCTGTAGAGCCGTCGTCATTTTCCATGCTGACAGGGCCTCCCTCAGGACTAACCCATCCTTCAAAGTCCATCACCTAAAGTGGTGTCCATTGTGGCTCGCAACCAATACATTGATTTGCCCACCTTTTTCCCTAACCCTCAAAACAAGGGGGAAAGGATTCTGCACTCCAAATGTGCACAGACAGCTCAGATTCAATCTGGATAAGACTAAATCTTTTACAAAAATGGACCAATTGCTAGTCAGCTTCGCATCAGGGGCAGAGGGCAAGGCCATATCCAGACAGTTTCCAAATGGATAGCACACTGCATCCATTTCTGCTACAAACAGCACAAGAAACCACCCCCAAAGGGGGTCAGGACGCATTTCACCAGGGCAACCTCCACCTCTGCAGCTTTTCTCAGAGGGGTCCCCACCAGGGACATCCTGGAGGCTGCAACATGGACTTCTGTTCATACCTTCACCAAGCATTACCACCTGCCTATCTCCTCCGAATTCAGGGCAGGCTTTGCCACCGCAATCTTGCAGGGCATCCTAGCCAGCCCACAGTCTTCTTGACTGCCTCCACCCTTTTCTTTAGGTTTGGGAATCAGCCAAAGTGTGATGACTGCAACAGTGAAACACGAAGAACATAGTACAGTTTGTGTATACTTAACATAAATGTAGATGTTCAAGTGTATTCACTGTTGGAGTCCTGGTTTCCCACCCTTCAATCCCCCTTGTCTCTCTCTTCCTCTCAGGGAACCTTTGGTGTTTACTGTCTACTGGTGGTGTTCCACCATAACCTAGCTCTCTATTTGGGGGCTCCTGGCAGACTGGGCAAGAAAAACTGATGTAATGGCATCGGCTGACTGATTTTATACCACTGACGACCTGACGTCAGTCCTGGAGCGACAGTAACCGACTCAGAAATACTACACCTCTGGTATTTGGGCCAACTGACGGCTACCCCTGGCAGGATAACCTAAGTGTGATGACTGCAACAGTGAATACAATCAAACTACATTTATGGTAAGTGTACACAACTGTACTTTCCTTCTCAAGTCATCTTGGAGGCTGCTACATGGCTCTCTGTCCACACCTTTACCAAATGTTATTTAGGCACTGCATCCAGGGATAGACCACATTCCGCCACTTCTAACCTGCAGAACCTGCTGTCCCAGAGGCTTCCAAACAGCCACCCTCCCAACCTGTGGCTTTTGGGAGTCAGTACTGCAACATTGCTGTGAAGAACATAGTACAGTTATTAAACTTACCATAATGATAGATGCTCCAGTAGATCAATGTTGCAACATCAGCTCCTATCCTTCTACCCATCTATCTGCTGGGCCTTTCATGGCTGGTGTTTGGGTGGGTAATATTAACCTATCATTACTACCCACCCTCTTCCTCTAATTCTTTGTTAGTCCATATCTCTCTCTCTCTCAGAATTTACACAGTCGGAAGGGTCATGTTGTCCTCAGGAATCAGGCTATCACAGCCTAGAAAGACCTGAAGATAGTGCCATTATTTGCCCAGATAGATGTCCTCTGGTGTCCGTTGACTAGGGATGTAGTAAAGACTCTTCATACAGTAAAGCATCTGTTAACTTGTTTGTGGCTCCTTTGTCCCATGTAAACGCTGTTATGATGCACTTGACAAAGTCCCTATAGCAGCTGCTACAGAGTCCGTGTTGAATAAATTTCCTTGGTTACAGTCAAAATCTTGCTGAAGATGTTAAGGATGAGATTCTCAATTATGCATTAGATGAAGATATTTTCTCTGACCCCTCAACTGCTAAAGTCCTGAAAAGATTTGATTGAGAGAGAGAATTGTTTATAAGGGGTTACCCAAATTTCAGTCTTTCTCTAAATTTACAAAGGCTGTTCCTTTCAGTTCTGGTCCTTCTCTCAGAGAAAAAAATAAGCAATTTCAGCAAACCTCTGGGAAACAGATGTTTAAGAAGCAGTGGCATGGAAGCTCCAGAAAGTAAGGTGGAGCCCTCCAGATCAAAGGACAGTCAGTCAGCTTGATCTCTTCTAGTTCCAGTTCCCTCCCATCCTGACAATGCCTGAAATGTATCTTAAAACATGAATTGTCATCTCTTCTTGTGGAACCAGATGATTTTGGACAGGTAGATTTTCAGAACTATTCCAATTTGCAAGATGGAGTGGGAGTCCCTTCCACCTTTTCAGGGGGATTCCCACTCCTGCAAACCAGTCTTCCTTTTTTCTTCCAGTGTAACAAAGGTTGCTGTCCCAGGAGGGTCATAGAACCAGTGCCCCCCGGTCAGCTGGGAACATGCTTTAATGCAATATTTTTTCTTACCTTATAACTGTGTAATTAAAGGGGTGCTTATTGCATTCCAATTCACTTTCAATTCTCTCTGTTACCCTGTAGGCTGCCTACAGCTCTAAAGGTATTTACAAAATGCCGTGGTCCAGTTGTAGCCCACAGCAGGATGCAGAACATTCCCAGTTTTCCATATTTTGGGGTACTGTCTTTCCTTGCAGAATTATTCTCAAAATGTCTGGAGTCCCAGTCTTACGTCAAAGATCTCTGTACTTTTGGGATTGCCAAATATGTACCATCTTAGCCTCTGCTTAAACTCAGTCTGTCCACAGGATTTGTCCCTGATGCCTAGAGAAACAGACTCTTTGATTTTCCAACACAAGGGTGGACCCTTTACAGATTCAGTCCGTTACAGACACATCACCCTCACCAACCTTAATGGAAGTCTTTGAAATTTAGCATAGCAGACACAAGAAACGTAACTGATCTAGATCCCAATCAGTTTGGTTTTATAATGGGCTGGTCCTGTCTCCTGAATGTATTAAGCTTCTTTGAAAACTTTTCAGAGGCTGTGGACAGTGGTCACTTAGTGCATGCTACTTATTTTTGTATGGACAAGACTTTTGATCCTATCCCCATGTTGGTATTGTGAAAAAAAAAAAAGAAAAAAAAAATTTACAGACTTGTAAACCCATTATGTTGTAATCGGGGTTGCATATTGGCTGCCCAGCAGATCTGGGGTTGGGAACGTTGCTGGTACCCTCTCTGAATCTAATATGGCAACTAGTAGGGTACCACAGGGATCAGTGTTGGATACTGTCCTCTTCTGCATTTATTTTGCAGTCATCTAGTGCAGTATCCTAGAAGAGTGGTTGGGTATGTTTGCTGAAGACTCATCCATTGATACTAAAGTCCAGCAAGGGCTGGAATGTGGAAAAAGCTGCTGTGCTGAAAATAGTCTCCAGGTAAATGCAAAAAAATAAGTGCGGTGTAGCATTCAATAAAAAAACACTCTTCCCACTAAATGTGCTTTAAATGGTCCTTCTGTTTAGACAGACAAAGCCATAAGAGACAAGGGTGCTTATGTGAACAGTTTTCTCATTCGATCATCATGTTTCTACCATGTCAGGAAATCCTGTCTGGCCCATTTACTTTCTAGTAGACTGTTTAAGATCCAAAGAGGTCATTCAGCAAGTGTTCTCTTCCCTTATCAAGATCCATCGTTGAATATATTGCCCACTTTGGTGTGTATAAACAGAAGCATATTGCTCAGCTGGAAAGGCCTAAAAATACCTTATCAAGAAAATCGCAGGTCTTAAGTCTTTCAACTATCCTAAAACAGTAGCACAACTTTTCATTTTAGTCAGTAGCCTACATGATGCTCTGAGATGATCTTTGTCTATCTTCTCATGCCATGAAAGACACAGTTATATTGACCTTTTTCTTTACAAAACAGCAGCTCTGCAAGCACCCGCTGGAGGGACCTAACTCTATGACAAATAAAGAAGACACTCCTATGGAGTAAGATGTTCTTCGTGTTTCACTGTTGCTGTCATTACATTTGGGTAATCTGCTGGCAGGTTGCCCTGAGTTGGCCTGAATAACAAAGTCTTGGGTCCTGCATCGGTTGCTATCTCCTCTTCCATGACGTCAGGTCGTCGGGTATAAAACATGCAGCCGACGCCATTTTATTCAGTCTATCTTGCCGCGCGGTACCCAAAGCAGAAGCAGTTTGCAAGTGCCAGTCGGCCGACTTCTGATATTTTCACATTCGAGTTTCAGAACCGAATTCTTCAAACTAAAGCTAAGTACCCTGTTGGGAAAACTTTTTCTTGCTCCTTACCGATGTCAGTAAAAGTTAATAATTGCATTACTTGTGGGAAGCAAATACCTCATAACGATTTTCATTTATACTGTATTCCTTGCCTAGGCTCAGATCATAACGTGCCTTGCTGCTGTCGGTTTTGTGCTAGATTTAACCAATGCACTATTAAGCGTTGGTATAGTTTTGCTTCTAAATATTTTGGATCGAGATTTAATTATCCTGAAATGTCGTCTGTTAGCAATCCGACTACCGGAGTTCACAAAAAATGCAAAGAAAAAGACAGAGACAGACCTTTGAGGTCCAAAACCAACGATGAAGCTTCTCCTAAGCCAGTCGCTGGTTCGCCGGTACTCAGTCAGGCGCTTTCGCAGCCCCTGATACCCACTACGTTTGAGTCGCAGGCCTCTACCGAGACCCATTTGTAGTCCGGTATGCCGTGAGATTCTCAGAGTATTGAACCCGTGGATGTCTCTCCCTTAGATGGGTCCTGAGTCACTGAGCAGGCATCGGCTTCTGAGGGTGTTTTCAGGCCTCAACATTTTTTATATAAAACCAACGCCAGCCTCAAAAACAAGGTCAAAAGCATCTTCTCTGTCTAAAAAAATGACGCATGAGCCACGTGCTCAGGCCCCTGTGCCTTAAAACAGATCAAAATGGCTGAGGACTTAATTACCCTGATCAGGGGTTTCCAACCCCCCCCCCCCCCCACTAAGAGGCCTAGGCAAGGCACTGATTATGAATCTTCACATCAGGTTTCCATTTCTTCTGATTCCTCTTCTGATCAGGAATTTTCCATTCCTCCCTATTAGGATTCTGATGCAGAGGAATCCATCCCTTCTGCGTCTCCCCCTGAGAATTACTCTTTTGGAGAAACTTTGCATACTTTAAGGGAACATTTTCACTGGGAGAGTCAGGACTTCTCTGAATCAAAAAAGAGGCGTATGGATTTCCTCCTTCTTCCTCAGCATAGGTCTTTGGCTATACCTCCTGTATTAGACATTGTTGATGTGTTTTCGGAATCAAGCATGGCTCCTGATTCCCTACCTCCGGCTCCTAGTAAGCCAGACAGATATTACAGGGTTCCTGACTCCCACAAATTTGTATTCAAAAATCCTGCTGCTGACCCTGAGACTATTTTGCAGGGTCCCAAAGGTGTTAAGGCCTCTACAGCCAAAAAACCTACCCCCTCTGATAGAGATTCCAGGGCGCTGGATAGATGGGGAAAGACTGTTTATACATCTGCTACCTTGGCAATCAGAGCCTTAAACTGCCAGTTTCATATGCTTAGGTTCATAGGTTGGTACTAGGCTATTAGCCCTAGGGCCTATACAAGCCTAGCCATAACAATTCCCTGGCTATTTCTTCCCAGACTATTTACTTCCCTGCACCCCTGTCTAGCAGGGTGACAGATGTGATCCCCAAAGTGAATTTCCTTTCTCCAATCCAATCGTCAAGGTTCCTTTTGAAGAGGGCCAAAGAGGCACTCTGCTTGACATGTATGGGCAATCTATTTCAGAGTCTGGGGGAATCTCTGGGTCAGGAACCTATCCCTCCAGCTTGTTTTGTTTATTGTGATGACAAGGTTTAGATCCCTGGAGCGTGTGGCTGTGAGGGATTGGGATTTCTTTAAGTGTAGCATGTCCAACAGCTCTGAGTTTGACATGGCCTTGAATGTTAAGCAGAGATCACGTCTGAGTAGACGATATGCGACAGAGTATAGCTGGAGTTTGAGGCGGTCAGCATAGGACATCTGCTTTAGGCCTGTGATTCTTTTGGTGAGTTATTTCTGCAGCCTTTCCAGATGTTCTTCATTCCACATTGCTGCAGTCCTAACTATTGGGTAGTCCGCTGTCCAGTCGGCCCGAATACCAAAGTATATGGCTGACGTCGGTCAGGGCGCATTAGACTGACGTCAGTACGTCAGGGTACTAATGCGCATGACCGACGTCATATCCTCAGTCTTTTTTGCCGCATGGTCCGATGCAGAAGCAATTTTGCGAGTGCAGGTTGGCGTTCTGAAAGTTTCTGAAGCCAGAGTTTCAGACCGAATCAAAGTTGGCTAAGTACCGCGTTGGGGAATATTTTGGTTTTTTCTTGCCTCAGTATTTAACCGGATGTCAGAAAAAGTGAATAACTGTATTTCTTGTGGGAAACAGATACCTCATAGGGATTACCATACTTTGTGTATACCTTGTTTAGGGCCTGAGCACGACGTTGTTGGATGCCGCTCTTGTGGTAGATTTAACAAACGCACTATTAAGAGAAGGTTAGACTGTGCCAGGTGAGTGTTTGGGAAGCGTTGTAATTATAAAATGCCGTCGGATGCTCCGACGCCGCTTCGCTAAAAGCGCAAGGACAAAACAGCAAAGCCTAGAGTGGAAGAACCGACAGTCCCAGGCGCCGGTTCTTTAGAAACTCAGTGGAGCGGAGGTTTTGCCAGGTGTTTCTTTGGAGTCTCAGGGAGAGACTTTACTGTTACAGGATGTATCCTCTCAGGAAGTAGGCCAGGCTGAGGGGCTTCTCAGGTGGCTGTTCTTCCCTCTCTTCCTAAGGTGGTCAGAGCCTCCCTTCTGTTTCCAAGGCTTCTTTGAGGGCAGGCGAATTTTGCTTCAGTGGGGTTTCTCCTAGTGCTTCAGGTTCTGTGCCTTAGAAACATATGCTTAAAATGGCAGAGGATTTGATTACTATGATTAGGGGTTCTATGCCCCCTCCTGATAAGAGGTCTAGGTTGGAACCTGAGTTTGAGAGTTTTGAGCCATGCTCGGAGGCTTCTGAGTCTTGGCTGAAGACTTGCAGGAGTACCCTCCTTATTCTGATTCTGATGTGGATGATTCTACTCCTTCAGCTTCCCCTCCTGAGGATTTTTCATTTTCAGAGACTGTGCATTCCATGAGGGAGCATTTTAAATGGGAAGGTCAAGATTTCTCTGATTCCAGGAAAAGGCTTAGGGAATTCTTGTTTTACCCCAGCATAGGCCTTTAGCTATACCTCCTGTTTTGAATGTGGTGGAAGATGTTTTGCAGAGGCTTCCTGAATCCTGATTCTTTGCCTCCTGCCCCAGTTAAACCGGATAGGTATTATAGGGTGCCTGAAGCTCATAAGTATCTTTTAAGAGTCCTAGGGCAGACCCGAAACTGTCTCTCAGGGGCCTAAAGGTGTGAAGGCCTCAGTTGTTAAAAATCCTGTCCCTCCTGATAAAGAGGCAAGGGCTTTGGATAGATGGGGAAAGAAAGTGTATACTTCTTCCACTTTAGCCATGAGGGCGTTGAATTGTCAGTTTCACATGTTAAAATATCAGAATTATCTTCTTTCACAGTTGAAATCTAAGGTGGATGCTCTGGCGGAAGGTATTGAGTGTAAAGAGTTGCAGGATTTAGTTCATGTGTCTGAACAGGTGGGTAAACATTCCTTGCAATGTGGTTTTGATGCTGTGCAGGCCTCCTCCAGGGTGGCTGCCACTGGTTCTGTTCTTCGTAGGCACGCCTGGTTGAGAGATCAGAATTTAGCTGAGCATGTTAAGACACGGATTTTGGATGCTCCTTTGCAGTCTGATGTGTTGTTTGGTTCGCCTGTAGAAGCAGTTTTGAAGAAAATGGAGGACAAGGCTAAGTCTATGCAAACTGTTAAAGATTTTTGCAGGTGCAGCCTCCAAGTTTAGTAGAAATTGGCCTGCTAAGGGATGGACTTATCCTGCTTATGATTCCCAGTCTAGGGGTAGGTCTAGACGTGGTAGGGGCAGAGCTCAGGGTTCTTTTAGGCCTAGGACAGGAGTTCCCCTGCTCAGACTTCTGGTGAGGGCAGGGGTCAGTCCTTCGTAAGCAGACCCAATGACCTGCCTTTTCAGCTGCCAGTTCATTCTCGCCTGGCAGCACCGTTGGGAGGAAGACTGTCTCTTTTCAAAGAAAATTGGGTTTTAATTACCCAAGACAGATGGGTTCTGGATATCATTCACCACGGTTACAGGTTTTATTTCCATACCTTGCCTCCTTTCAAAGGCATGCCAGACATTCCTCCTCTACAAAGACAAGAGGCTCACAAGCAAATTTCTCAGTTACTCCAAATAGGGGCCATTCAGCCGGTACCTGTGCCAGAAAGGGGCCTAGGATTTTATTCTCGCCTGTTCCTAGTACCGAAGAAGGGGAACACGTGGAGACCAATTTTGGATTTATCTATCCTCAACACTTATCTGGACATTCCCAAGTTCAAAATGTTGACGTTACAACAGCTTTTACCTCTGCTGGGCAAAGATCACTGGATGGTAACTTTAGATCTCAAGGAAGCTTACCTTCATGTGCCTATAAGACTAACTTGCAGAAAGTATCCGCGTTTTCGAGCTGGAGATTCTCATTATCAGTTCTCTGCATTGGCCTTTGGCTTATCTACTGCGCCCAGAGTATTCACAAAGGTTCTGGCTCCAGTGATAGCTTACTTCAGGCTAAAAGGAATTCAAATCTATCCTTACTTGGACGATTGCCTGATTCTGGCTCAAGAAAAGGAAGTCCTTCTACAGCATTTGGAATATGTCATAGCAGTGCTAAGATGCCTAGGGTATTCTGTGAACGAAATAAAGTCCAGTCTAGTACCCTCTCAAGACATGTGCTTTCTGGGTGTGAGACTGAATACAGCAGCCCAGATGGCCTTTTTAACCCCGGACAAACAAAAGAATCTTTCCAGTTACTTCCATCAACTATCTCTTCAGTCCGGGCTGACTGCAAGGACAGTCCTTCAAGCCTTAGGGTTCATGGCATCTTGTATTCTGGTGCTTCCCAATGCCAAACTGCATATGAGGAAGCTACAATGGTATCTCAAAAATGTATGGACACAGCACTGCCAGGATTTGGACACTGTCATTCAAATAATACCTTGCATTCAAAAGGAATTTTTGTGGTGGGCTCAGGAATGTCACCTAAACAAGGGACTCTCTGTGACCCGGCCAGAGGCGAGTCAAATTTTAACGACAGATGCCTCAGACATTGCTTGGGGAGCTCATCTAAATGGAAAGTGGATACAAGACAAGTGGCCTGCCAGACTACAGCATCTACATATCAACATGAAGGAGATGTTAGCAGTCCAGTTTGCATTAATGGCTTTCAAGGAGTTACTTCTTCCAGGGCAGGTGTTGATTCTAACAGACAACACAACTGTCATGTGGTACATCAACAAACAAGGGGAACACATTCTTACCCATTGTGCAGGCAAGCAATGATTTTATGGGAGACTGCTCAGCTTGCAACTAACTCTTCAGGCAAGGTTTCTGCCGGAGCACAGAACTCCTTAGCAGATGTGTTAAGCAGACAAATCATGGATCCCCACAGTGGAAACTGGATCTTCATGTATTTCAAAAGTTGACAGTGTCCTGGGGAACTCCAGACATAGATCTGTTCGCTTCTCCACTAAACCACCAGCTGCCAAAGTTTTGCACAAAGAGGTTTCATCACACAGCTTGGAAAGTGGATGCTCTTTCTTTCAGTTGGAAAAATCTTCATGTGTATGCGTTTCCACCTCTGCCTCTTCTTCCAAAGGTGCTTCTAAAGGTCAGACAAGACAAGCCAAGGATGATTTTAATAGCTCCAGATTGGCCTCGCAGCACTGGTACCCATTACTGAGGAGTCTGGTAAAGAAGCCTCCATGGCCTTTACCCTTGATTCCACATCTGTTGTCTCAGAAGGACGGTCGTCTGCTCAATGTCAAGCTTCACTCTCTTCATCTAACAGCCTGGCATATTCTGTTTTGAAAGACAGCAGGTCTCAACTTCCTCCACAAGTTTTAAATGTGATTATGGAAGCCAGAAGACCTAGTACAAGGAAAGTGTACGCAGAAAAATGGAAGAGATTTTTATTTTGGACTGCAGCAAAGAATTTGGAGATTTCGGAGCCTAATTTGAGTGTGGCTCTTCAATATCTTACTGAGTTATTGGACAAAGGTTTGTCTTTTTCTTCCATTAAGATTCATGCTGCAGCAATTTCAGCTCACTATGATTGTGACCCACCATTGTTTTCACATCCTTTGTTCAAGCAATTTCTTAGAGGGGCAAAGAATATAAGACCCCGTAGAGCTCCTACTCCTGCTTGGGATCTCAATTTTGTGTTGGAGAAACTTACTCTACAACCTTTTGAGCCTGCAGCTACTGCTGAACTGAAATACTTGTCATGGAAGACTGCTTTTTTGTTGGCCATTACTTCTGCAAGAAGGGTTTCTGAGTTACAGGCCCTTATGGCGGTTGAGCCTTTTTTGATTTTCATAAGGATAGGGTATCATTACGTACTAATCCTTCCTTTATGCCTAAAGTGGTTTCTAGTGTGGCTTTAAACCAAACTATTCATTTGCCTACTTTCTATGCAGATCCCCAAAATAAAGGGGAAAAGATTTTGCACACTTTAGATGTACACAGGCAATTGCGTTATTATTTGAGCAGGACTAAGGATTTTAGGCAGTCTCAGCAGTTGTTTGTTTCTTTTGCTTTGAGTTCTCAGGGCAAGCCTGTGTCAAAACAAACTATTTCTAGATGGATTGGGTGTTGCATTACATTTTGTTATTCCCATCATGGCAAGGAGATTCCAGCTGGGATTAGGCCTCATTCCACTAGGGCTACTGCCACTTCAACAGCATTTCTGAGGGGGGTGGCAACTAAGGATATCTTGGAGGCAGCTACTTGGAGTTCAGTGCATACTTTCTCTAAGCATTATCACCTTCCTCTCTACTCTAAGTCTAGGGCTGGTTTTGCCACAGCTATTTTGCAGGGCATGTTGTCAGTTCCTGCTTCCTTATGATTTGCCAGCCTCCCTTACCTCTGCTTTGGGATTCTACCCAATAGTTAGGACTGCAGCAATGTGGAATGAAGAACATAGTACAGTTTTGTACCTACCATAAATGTAGATGTTCGAGGATCCACATTGCTGCAGTCCAATTTACCTCCCTCCTTCCCCTCTGTGTTTAGGGGTGGTTGTGTAGGTGAGGTTATATTCTGCTAATTTTGTATATTTTGTATATATATATATTTTGGTGCAGGTATGTTGGGAGTTTTTGGTTTTTTGGCCTTATCTTTTCAGGGTCTTCTGACATCTGGGGCAAGAAAAGACTGAGGATATGACGTCGGTCATGCGCATTAGTACCCTGACGTACTGACGTCAGTCTAATGCGCCCTGACCGACGTCAGCCATATACTTTGGTATTCGGGCCGACTGGACAGCGGACTACCCAATAGTTAGGACTGCAGCAATGTGGATCCTCGAACATCTACATTTATGGTAGGTACAAAACTGTACTTCGTTGCACATGTCTTGAGAGGTACATACCAAACGGGGCGTTGTATTCTATATGGGGTCTAATGAGGGATGAGTACAGTGGGACAATGACCTCCATTTTTCTGGATGAAAAGCCCTTAGTGATGAGGTGTGCCACATAGAAGGATTTCCTGACTGTTGTGGCGATGTGATTATCGAAGGTGAGACCACTGTCCACCTGTGTCCCCAAGTCTCTTATCACACTTTCGGTGTTTAGTGTACTGCCACTTATATGGTAATTCACGGGTACATGTTTTTTTCCCAAAGGGGATAACTATACATTTCTTGGCTTAAATATCAGCAGCATGTTATGGGCCTTTTGAAACAGAAAATTATGTTGATTTCTGATTGTGTGGAAAATAGTTACAGGAATTATTGCATTCAGCAGAACAGGTTGGAAAGCATACTTTGCAATGTGGTTTTGATTCCTTGGAGGCCTCTTGTAGGGCCACAGTTAATTGATCTGTGATTAGAAGGCATGCCTGGCTCAAGGAGCAAAATCTGACTGATCATGTTAAAGCTAAATTGTTGGATGCCCCCTTGCAGAATGAGACTCTGGTAATAAGGCAGAAGAGGTTTTAAAGAAAATGGAAGACAAAGCTAAATCTGTGCAAACTAAAAGATTTCTTGCAAGTGCAGCCACCTAGGTTCAGTAGGCACTGGCCTACTAAAAATTGGTCCCTTCCTGTGTCTAACAGAACCACTCAAGGCAAATCCAGGTGCTCAAAAGGCTCCAGATACCAATCACAGGGATGTTCATCGTGTTTCACTGTTGCAGTCATGACTGTAGGGTTATCCCCTGCCGGCAGGCAGTCCTCGGTTGGCCAGAATCCCAAAGTCTGGGTCCGGCGTCGGCTGTTCAGCCATGCTCCCTGACGTCAGAGCGCCAGGAGTACAAAGCTGACAGCCGACGCCATGTTCTCCAGTCTTTTTTGCCGTGCGGCGATAGCAGTTTGCAAGTGCCGGTCGGCTGACTCCTGACAATTTTTTCTAAACAAATTTCAGTCCGAAGACTTTCTTCTACTCAAAGCTAAGTACCCCGTTGGGGAAACTTTTTTCTTGCTCCAGTCCGATGTCAGAAAAAGTTAATAATTGTATTTCATGTGGGAAGCAAATACCTCATAAGGATTTTCATTCTTGCTGTATTCCTTGCTTAGGCCCTGACCACGACGTAGCTAGTTGTCGGTTTTGTGCTAGATTCAATCAACGTACTATTAAACGAAGGTACGATTTTGCTTTTCTTTACTTCAGTAGGCATTTTAATTACAAAATGTTGTCGGATACTGTTCTGGCTACCGGAGTTCACAAACGACGCAAGGACAAAGACAGGCCTCCGAGGTTCAAATCAGACGATATTACACAAGCAGAGCCAGCTTCACGTTCGGCTGTCAGTGTGGCGCTTTTGCAGCCCCTGTCGTCGGTCATTTCGGAACTGATAGCCGAAACGGACTCTCACGAGGAGCCAACTAGGCCTTTGAATATTTCTGTTGCAGGACCTTCGGACAATGCTCCTTCGGATGGGTCTGGAGCCGCTGTGCAGGTACCGGCTTCCAAAGGGGTTTTCAGGCGTACTCAGCTTCTTATAAAGGCAAAGACTCCTTCCAAATCAGACTGCAACCCAGGCCTCTTCTGATCCGGCTCCCAAGTCTCAGAAACAGTTACTTAAGATGGCGGAGGACTGACTTACTATGATTAGGGGTTCATATCCCCCCTCCAGATAAAAGGCCAAGGCAGGAAGTTTATTATGACTCCTCTGATCAGGCTTCTGTTTCTTCTGTTTCTTCTTCTGACCAGGAATATTCTTTCCCTCCTTATGAGGATTCTGATGCTGAGGAATCCATTCCTTCAGCTTCTCCCCCTGAGGATTTCTCTTTTGGGGAAACTTTGCATGAAATGAGGGAACATTTCCACTGGGAAGGACAGGAGTATTCGGAATCTAAGAAAAGACTAAGGGATTTTCTTCTTCTTCCCCAACATAGACCCCTGGCTGTTCCTCCTATTTTGGATATTGTGGATGATGCTTTTTCGGAGGCTAACTTAACTCCTGACTCTCTTCCTCCAGCTCCTGTTAAGCCAGACAGATACTATAGGGTTCCTGATTCCCACCAGTTTTTATACAAGAACCCTACTGCTGACCCTGAAACCATTTCTCAGGGTCCTAAGGGCATTAAGGCCGCTTCTGCTAAAAACCCCATTCCCACTGAGAAGGATTCCAGATCTTTAGAAAGATGGGACAAAAAAGTGTACACTTCTGCTACTTCATCTATTAGGGCTTTAAACTGTCAGTGTCATATGCTGAAATACCAGCAATTTCTCCTGTCTGTTTTAAAGCAAAAGCTAACTTCCATTTCCGCCTGTGCAGATAAGGAACTACATGACTTAATGCATACCACTGAACAAGTTGGGAAGCATGGTTTACACTGTGGATTTGATGCCTTGGAGGCTTCTTGTAGGGCTGCTGCCTCTGGCACAGTAATTAGAAGGCATGCATGGTTAAAGGAACAAAATCAGATCAAGTAAAAGCTAAATTATTGGATGCTCCTGTTCAGCATAATGTTTTGTTTGGATCTAAAGCTGAAGAGGTGATTAAAAAGATGGAGGACAAGGCAAAGTCCATGCAAACAGTTAAAGATTTCTTACAAGTATAGCCACCCAGATTTAGCAGGAATTGGCCTACGAAAAATTGGCCCTTTCCCAATTCAGACAGGCCTCAGAGGGGTAGATATAGACACCCCCGAGGTAGGCCTCAAACGCAAGCCTCTTATAGGCCAAAACAGTGGACTGCTTCCACCCCTAGGGGAGGAGAAGACAGGTCGCAAGCTCATAGAAAACAGACTCAATGACTCCCTCTGTTGGGCTGCAGGAACTTCTTGCCTGGAAGCCCCTCTCGGAGGAAAAATTTCTCTTTTTCACCTAAATTGGACTCGTATAACCCAAGACAAGTGGGTTTTGGATGTGGTTTCAAGAGGTTACAAATTACATTTTCATACCCTACCAAGGCCAAGCGGATGGCCAGATCTTCCAAAACATCAATGGTCAGAGGCCTTAAACCAGGTGGAAGCTCCCTTGGCTATGAAAGCCATAGAACTAGTTCCACTTTCAGAGATGGGACAAGGTTTTTACTCAAGGCTCTTTCTAGTCCCCAGGAAGCAAAATTCATGGAGACCCATTCTGGATCTGCCAATCTTGAACACTTTTCTAGAGATACCAAAATTCAAGATGCTTACTGTACAGCAGCTACTTCCAATGCTGACCAAAAATGCATGGATGGTAACTTTGGATTTAAAGGAGGCATATTTACACATTCCCATCAGACAGGAACGCAGAAAATACCTCAGGTTCAAGGCCGGATCGAGGCACTATCAATTCTCTGCGCTGCCCTTTGGATTGTCTACTGCGCCCAGGGTCTTCACCAAATGCCTGGCTCCAGTAGTAGGTTATTGCAGACTCAAGGGAATTCAAATTTACCCTTATCTGGACGACTGTCTTATTCAGGCAGACAGCAAGGATGTCTTACTCCAGCATCTAGAGTTTGTTCAGAATCTTCTCAAGTTCCTGTGATTCACTGTAAACATAAGGTCAAATTTGACACCCTCACAACAGATAATTTTTCTGGGCTCTTCTGTAAACACAACAACCCAGATGGCATTTCTGACATACAAAAAAAAATTACAGCTGGCTTCAACTTTCAAAACCTTGGCAACTTCAACTCCGCTATCTGCAAGGAGATTCCTGCAGGCTCTGGGTTACATGGCCTCCTGCATCCTTCTCGTACCATATGCAAGACTATATATGAGGAAAATACAGTGGTACCTAAAAAGTGTATGGTCTCAGCATTGCCACAGTTTATAGACATTCTGATCTCCGTCCTGCCTTGTCTTCAAAAGGAATTCCTTTGGTGGTCCAAGGCATGTACTCTAAACAAAGGAAAACCCTTCTGTCTGCCTCCTGCCACTCAGATACTAACCACGGACGCCTCAGATTATGCATGGGGAGCCCATTTTCAGGGCAACTGTCTGCAGGGCCTTTGGACAAAGGATCAGAAGCACCTGCATATCAATTTAAAGGAAATGTTAGCCGTTCAGAAAGCTCTATTGGCCTTCAGGAATCTTCTACAACCAGGATAACTACTGATACGGACAGACAACACCACAGTTATGTGGTACATAAACAAGGGGGATCTCATTCCTATCCCCTTTGCAGACTAGCCATGGATCTTTGGAACACAGCTCTAGCTTGCAATCTGGACCTTCAAGCACAGTTTCTACCAGGGAAGCAAAACTTTCTGGCAGACAGACTGAGCAGAAACCTTTCGGATCCACACGAATGGATGCTGGACACCGAAATATTCAAGATGGTTACAGCAGTCTGGGGATGTCCTCACATAGACCTCTTTGCATCCCACCTCAATCATCAACTACAGATTTTTTACACCAGGACTTTCCACGATCAAGCTTGGAAAGTGGATGCACTATCATTCAGTTGGAGAAACCTCTCGGGATATGCCTTTCCGCCTCTTCCTCCACGAGTATTATTAAAGATCAAGCAGGACAAGCCCAAGAAGATAATCTTGCTGGCCCCAAATTGGCCTCGACAGTTTTGGTACCCAACACTGAAAAACCTTTGTCTGGAGCCCCCCTGGGTTTTACCACAGACTCCGAACCTTCTGTCCCAACACCAGGATCAGATTCTACACTCCCATGTCAAAACTCTCAGCCTGGTGGCCTGGTTAATCCAGGGTCTTTGATTCATTCTCTCCTACCCAAGCAGGTTATGGATGTCATTTTAGAAGCCAGATGTCCTAGCACTAGAAAATCTTATGCAGGAAAATAGAAAAGATTTTGTTCCTGGATGCAGGCTCAGGATTCTGCTCCTCTTATTCCTAACATTCCTCAGATTTTACTTTACCTGACAGACCTCTTACATAAGGGTCTCTCTTTCTCTTCCATAAAGATATATGCCTCTGCTATTTCTGCTCATAATAATACAGACCCTCCTATCTTTTCCCACCAGCTCATGTGAGAATTTCTCAGAGGAGCTAAGAACTTAAGGCCCCCTAGATCTCTTCCCATTCCTGCTTGGGATCTCAACTATGTTTTGGAAAAGCTCACCTTACTTCCTTTTGAGCCTGCTGCCACATCTGGCATCAAGTTTTTATCTTGGAAGACAGCCATCCTGTTAGCTCTGACCTCTGCCAGGAGGATTTCAGAGTTGCAAGCTCTTATGGCTGTGGAACCTTATATTATTTTTCATCAGGACAGGGTGTCTTTAAGGACTAATCCTACTTTCATGCCTAAGGTGGTTTCCAAAGTGGCTTTAAATCAAACTATTCACTTGCCAACTTTTTTCCCCACTCCTCAAAATAAAGGGGGAAGGATCTTACATTCCTTGGATGTACACCGACAACTACGTTTTTACCTGGACAGAACCAAGGACATCAGGAAATCAGAGCAATTGTTTGATGTCCTTCAAGGATGCATCTGCAGTCATCACATATGGGTTGTCCTGCCTCAGGCAGCTCTTCGGTCGGCCGGATTCCAAAGTCTGGGTCCGGCGTCGGCTGATGTCGCCCCTTCCCCGACGTCAGAGCACCTGGGGTATAAAAGCGTCAGCCGACGCCATCTTCCTCAGTCTTTCTTGCCGCGTGGTGCCCGAAGCAGAAGCAGTTCGCAAGTGCCGGTCGGCCAGCTCCTGTAAATTCGCTATCCGAAGACTTCAAAAGCTAAGTACCCCGTTGGGGACTCTTTCTTGCCTCAGCCGATGTCAGATAAAGTTAATAATTGTTTAACTTGTGGGAAACAAATACCTCATAAGGATTTCCACTCTTACTGTCTTCCCTGCTTAGTCCCAGACCACGACGTCTTGGCCTGTTCAGCCTGCGCTTCCTTCAACCGACGCACTCTTAGATGTCGGTCGGAGTTCGCAGAAGAGTTTTTTGGGGCTAGGTTTTCATACAAAATGCCGTCGGAAACCCGACATCACATTTAATTAAGAAACGGAAAGACAAGGACCGACACACGCGGGCTGCGGTTTTGGCTGAAACCGCGGCTAGGCCTACCGCGAGTGTCTCGGTCTCGGCTGATACAGAGTCCTTGGAACTTCCGAGCCCTGAAACAATACAATCGACAGCCTTGGCCCCGGAGGCTCCTACCGAGTTGGTTACAGAATTGCCTTCAGAAACTGGTGTATTGGAATCTTCCTACACCATACCTTTAGACAAAGCTACACCAGCACGTGGTGCAGCCAGGCCTCCTGCATCCATGTCCATTAAGGCCTTCACCAGGGCAAAAGCTGCAAAATACACTAGAGCCATGCCTCCCAGGGTTATTCCTCAGGAACCCTCTTCTAGTTCACAGATTCTAACCTTAGCAGAGGACCTTATCTCTTTAATCAGGGGCTCTCAGCCCCATCCGGACAGGGGCTCCCAACCTCCTCTAGACAAAAGGCCCAGGGTGGATCCCCCTGATCCCCTTTCCTCAGAGGAGGCCTCTGATGGCTCGGATCACTCGGACTACCAGGAGGCGGCTTATTCGGCCTACGAGGATTCGGATGCAGAGGAATCTATCCCCTCAGCCTCCCCTCCTGAAGAGCTTTCCTTTGGGGAGACCCTTCACACTATGAGAGAGCATTTCAAATGGCAGGGCCAGGAATATTCTGATTCCAGGAAAAGACTAAGAACTTTTCTTCATTTACCTCAGCATAGACCTTTGGTTATTCCTCCTGTTTTAAATGTCATTGATGATGTGCATTCTGACTCTAGTATGACCCCTGACACTCTGCCTCTGGCCCTTGTTAAGCCTGATGGGTATTACAGGGTCCCGGACACACGCAATTTTCTCTACAAGGCCCACTCTGCTGATCCTGAAACTATTTCACAGGGCCCTAAAGGGGTTGCAGCTGTTACTACTAAGAACCCACTCCCCTCTGCAAAGGAGTCCAGGGCATTAGAGAGATGGGGTAAAAAAAGTGTGTACTTCTGCCACTCTTGCTATGAGGGCATTAAATTGTCAATTTCATATGATACAGTACCAAGAGTATTTGTTAGAAGAAATGCATAAGAAACTGTCTTCTACTGAACCCCTTGGCCGTAAATCCCTTCAGGATCTGGTACATAACTCCCAGCAGGTTAGCAACCATTTATTGCAGTGTGGTTATGATGCATTGGAAGCTTCATGTAGGTCAGCAATGACGGGTGTTGTCATACGTAGGCATGCTTGGCTGAAGGAACAATCTCTGCCAGACTATGTTAAAGCTAAGCTTTTGGATGCTCCACTGGAAAAGCAAAAGTTATTTGGTTCCACTGCTCAAGAAGTACTAAAGAAATTTGAGGAAAAGGCAAAATCTGTACAAACAGTTAAGGATTTTCTTCAAGTCCAACCGCCTAGATTCAGCAGAAATTGGCCCTTTCCAGACACAGAAAGATTTCAAAGGGGCAGGAACAGGCGTGCCAGAGGTAGAGGGCAAGCTAGGGGCTCCTACAGAGGCCGTCAATGGCAACCTCCAATCCAGACAGGCAGTTCAGGATCTGCAACTACTGCACAAGGACAAACTCAATGACTTTGCTTTGATTCCGCCAACCAGGGCTCAATTAGAAGCACCTTTGGGCGGAAATCTTTCTTTATTCTCAAAAAAATTGGCACAACATTACAAGAGACAAATGGACACTCCAAATAATAGACAACGGATACAGGTTCCATTTCCACACATTGCCAAAAAAAGAAAAGGCATGCCAGGTCTGCCACCAAATCAAAGGGCAGAGGCTTTGAAACAAATCTCAAACTTATTACAAATGAAAGCCATAGAAAAAGTTCCTATTTCAGAACAAGGCCAAGGATTTTACTCCAGACTATTCCTTGTTCCAAGAAAAGAGCATCAATGGAGACCAATTCTCGACTTGTCCGCACTGAATACTTATCTCATTGTGCCAAAATTCAAAATGCTGACTCTACAGCAACTCCTTCCCATGCTGGGCAAGGGGTCTTGGCTGGTGACTCTAGACCTCAAGGAGGCATACCTGCATGTCCCTATCAGACAAAGTTGCAGAAGACACCTCAGATTTCTTGCAGGGTCAGAGCATTATCAATTCTCAGCATTGCCCTTTGGCTTATCTACTGCGCCCAGAGTATTCACGAAATGCCTGGCATCAGTAATAGCACACTGCAGACTTCAGCCGATTCAAATATACCCATATCTGGACGACTGCCTTATACAAGCGGACAACCAACAAACTTTGATAAAGGACTTAAATTATGCCATCAGTCTTCTACAGGCCTTGGGATATACAGTCAACATGCACAAATCAAGACTTGTTCCATCCCAAAGAATAACCTTTCTGGGTGCGGATCTAGATACAACCACCCAAATGGCTTATCTCACAGAAGAAAAACAAAGACAGCTACCGGATTACTTCAAGAATCTGACAAGGCAAACTCAGCTGACTACAAGGAAAATCCTGCAGGCCCTGGGTTACATGGCATCCTGTATTCTTTTGATTCCACAAGCAAGGCTTCATATGAGAAAGCTACAGTGGTACCTAAGGAGTGTATGGACTCAGCACAGTCACAGTTTGGAAACTTTAATCCCACTCATTCCATGCCTTCACAAGGAATTTCTGTGGTGGGCTCAGGCCAGCCAGTCCAACAGGGGGTTGCCCTTCACAAAGCCAAAAACCTCCCAAACTGTTACAACGGACGCTTCAGACCTAGGTTGGGGAGCACACATGGAGGGCAGAGGTATACAAGGACAGTGGTCACGAAAGGAGCTACGCATGCACATAAATCAAAAAGAAATGCTAGCAGTGATACATGCAATCGAGGCCTTCAAAATCTTTCTGCATCAAGGCCAGCTACTAATAAGGACAGACAACACCACAGTTATGTGGTACATAAACAAGCAAGGAGGTACCCATTCCTATCCTCTTTGCAGACTGGCAATGAATCTATGGGATCTTTCCTTGAAACTCAATATACAGCTACAAGCTCAGTTTGTGCCAGGGAAAGACAATACACTGGCGGACAGCTTAAGGAGAAATATCATGGATGCACACGAATGGATGCTGCTACCAGACATTTTCAAACGGATAACACAATCTTGGGGGAGCCCGGACATAGATCTGTTTGCATCCCCCCACAATCATCAACTGAAGAAATTCTGCTCAAGGACATACCACCCACAAGCGTGGAAAGTGGACGCCCTCTCTTTCAGCTGGAGAAATCTAACAGTGTATGCATTTCCTCCTCTCCCATTAATGACCAAGGTGTTACTGAAGATCAGGACAGAGCAGCCAAAAGTGATTCTGATAGCTCCGGACTGGCCAAGACAGCACTGGTACCCACTGCTAAGGAGCAAGTCACGTACGAAACCATGGCCTCTGCCTCTATGGCCACTTCTACTGACACAGCACAGATACAAAACTCTACATTCCAACCTGAAAACATTGCAGCTAACAGCGTGGAGAATACCTTGACTCCTCCTCAGGATAAGCTATCCCAGAGAGTGAAGGATATTATTATGGAAGCTCGCCGCCCTTCCACAAGAAAGGCATATTGAGCAAAATGGAAAAGATTTCTCATCTGGAACACCACAAAGGGCCTAGATGCGACAGTGATGAACATGGCACATATCTTGGAATATTTGGCAGAAATGTTCCACAATGGTCTGTCTTACTCTTCTATTAAGATTCATGCTTCAGCAATTTCAGCAGAGTACAATACTGACCCACCTGTCTTTTTTCTCATCCTCTCCTAAGACAGTTTCTAAGAGGAATCAAAAACATCAAACCTCCTCAGAAACCACCTCTTCCTGCTTGGGACCTTAACTTCGTGTTGGAAAAACTAACACTGCCTCCATTTGAACCAGCAGCATCTGCAGATCTACAGTACCTTTCATGGAAGACTGCCTTCCTTCTGGCAATAACCTCAGCAAGAAGGGTTTCGGAATTGCAGGCCCTGCTGGCAGTGCAGCCATTCATTATTTTTCACCAGGACAGAGTTTCATTAAGAACTAATCCTACTTTTATGCCAAAGGTGGTATCCAGGGTTTCATTGAATCAAGCCATTCACTTGCCTACCTTCTTCCCAAATCCACAAAACAAAGGGGAGAAACTGCTGCACACCCTGGACATTCACAGACAGTTGCGCTACTACTTGGACAGAACTAAATGTTTCAGAAAAGCTGACCAGCTGCTAGTAGCATATGCTGCTGGTACTCAAGGAAAAGCAATTTCCAAACAGACTATTTCAAAATGGATAGGAAATTGCATTCACTTTTGTTACTCATTTCATGGAAAGACTGTACCAGCTAACATTAGACCTCATTCTACGAGAGCCACAGCCACCTCCACAGCCTTCTTAAGAGGGGTGGCTACAAAGGACATTTTAGAAGCTGCCACATGGAGCTCCGTGCATACATTTGCCAAGCATTACAATTTACCTTTATATTCCAGATCCAGAGCAGGCTTTGCTACGGCTGTCCTGCAGGGTATCTTAGCTACACCATCCTTTTCCTAGTTCCTCCACCCCCAGATTGGCTATAGTATTCTACCCATATGTGATGACTGCAGATGCATCCTTGAAGGACATATTACAGTTTTGTACCTACCATAAATGTAGATGTCCAATAGGTATGCATCTGCAGTCAGGTTTACCCTCCCTCCTTCCCGTCTGTGGTATTCCTAGGGTGCTTACCCCTCTATTAGCTAGCTGGGGGTATCTATTATGGTGTATTTGTTTTTATACACACACACACACACACATATATATATATATATATATATATATATATATATATATATATATTTGCAAATGTTTGGATTTTTATTGCATTTCTCCAAATTTAGCCTTCCTAGAGGGCACCTGGCATCTGGGGCAAGAAAAACTGAGGAAGATGGCGTCGGCTGACGCTTTTATACCCCAGGCTCTGGCGCCGGGAAGGCGACATCAGCCGACGCCGGACCCAGACTTTGGAATCCGGCCGACCGAAGGGCTGCCTGAGGCAGGACAAACCCATATGTGATGACTGCAGATGCATACCTATCGGACATCTACATTTATGGTAGGTACAAAACTGTACTTTTCTTATGCTTCAAGTTCCCAAGGTAAAGCCATTTCAAAACAGACCATTTCAAAACAGATTGCTCATGGAATCAGATTTTGCTATTCACACCATGGAAAGCAAATCCCAGGGAGAATAAGGACTCACTCTACCAGAGCTGCTGCCACTTCAGCTGCCTTCCTCAGGGGAGTTCCTACCAAAGACATTTTGGAAGCTGCAACTTGGAGTTCAGTGCATACTTTTTCCAAGCACTGCAATCTACCTCTCTAAGTCTAGGGCAGGCTTTGCTTCTGCAATCTTGCAGGGTCTTATAGCCGCCCTCTCTACTTTATGACCACCTCCCTTTCTTTCTGCTTTGGGATTCTACCCTACAGTCATGACTGCAACAGTGAAACACGATGAACATAGTACAGTTGTGTACACTTACCATAAATGTAGATGTTCGAGTGTCTTCACTGTTGCAGTCTGGGTTTCCCTCCCTCCTGTCCCCTCTTATTTTTTCTTTTGTGTGGTTCCTTTTTTCACCCTTCTTCTGAGGTGTATTTGCAAAGGGTATGGGACCTTACTCATTTTGGAACTTCTGTCATCTGGGGCAAGAAAAACTGGAAAACATGGCGTCGGCTGTCAGCTTTGTACTCCTGGCACTCTGACATCAGGGAGCATGGCTGAACAGCCGACGCCGGACCCAGACTTTGGGATTCTGGCCGACCGAGGACTGCCTGCCGGCAGGGGAGAACCCTACAGTCATGACTGCAACAGTGAAGACACTCGGACATCTACATTTATGGCAAGTGTACACAACTGTACTTTCTTACAGGTCAAAGCAATGGGGTGCCTCCACCTCAAAATCTGGAGGAAACAAAGGGCAACCCTATAGTAAGCAGTCTCAATGACTTTCCTCTACCATCACCAAGCACTTAACTTTTGGCAGCCCCCTTGGGGGAAAACCTAACACTTCATTCTCAAAATTGGCAGTTAATTACCCAGGACAAGTGGGTGCTGAACATAGTATCCCAGGGGTACAGATTTCATTTCTATACTTTGCCAGTTCCAAACGGATGGCCAGATCTACCACAAAATCAGTGGGCAGAGGCTCAGCAACAAGTTATGTCCCTCATGGATATGAGGGATAATCAACCAGTACCATAAAAGGAAAAAGGACAAGGTTTTTATTCAAGATTTTTCCTGGTACCCAGGAAAAACAATTCTTGGCGTCCAATACTGGATTTATTGATTTTTGAACACGTTCCTGGACATTCCAAAATTCAAAATGCTGACTTTACAACAGCTACTGCCTACGGTGGGCAGAAACGTTTGGTTAGTGACTCTAGACTTGAGGCATATCTGCATATCCCAGTAAGGGAATCGTGTAGAGGATACCTCTGTTTCAAGGCAGGCTTTTTGCATTATTAATTCTCTGCACTGCCCTTTGGCTTATCTACTGCGCTCAGGGTCTTTACAAAGTGCCTGGCACCAGTAATTGCATTCTGCAGACAGAGGCATACAAATTTATCCTTGTCTGGACGACTGTCTCATTCAAGCAGAGGACAAGGACACTCTTCAACATCTGGCGTTGGTAAAAAGGCTTCTAACATGCCTAGTGTACAGAATAAACTAAAAGAAATCCCAACTGGTACCCTCTCAAATAATTACATTGTTGGGTGCAAGCTTGAATACAACTGCCCAGATGGCTTACCTTACGCCAGACAAAGTCAGCTGACAGTATACTTCAAACAAATGGCAACAAAAGCCCAGTTATCTGCAAGACAAATTCTGCAGGCTTTGGGGTTCATGGCATCCTGCATTCTACTAATTCCATATGCAAGAGTGCATATGAGGAAACTTCAGTGGTACCTAAAAAGTTTATGGAGCCAACATTGTCACAGTCTGGAAGCAATGATTCCTCTCATTCCCTGCCTACAACAGGAGTTTCTTTGGTGGGCGGAGACATGTCACCAAAACAAGGGACTGTCATTCTCTCTACCCCCTGCCACCCAAACCCTAACTACAGACTCATCAGACTATGCTTGGGGGGGCCCACCTGGCGGGGAGATGCATTCAGGGCAAATGGAGCCCAAAACAAATGCATCTGCATATTAACCAGAAAGAGATGATAGCTGTTGAGAATGCTCTGACAGCCATCAAGGACTTACTTCATCCAGGACAACTACTGATAAAGACTGACAACACCATGGTTATGTGGTACATAAGCAAGCAGGGGGGTACACATTCCTACCCCCTTTGCAGACTAGCCATGGCATTGTGGAACACAGCTTTGACTTGCCAAATACATCTTCAAGCTCAATTCTTGCCAGGAAAACAAAATACTCTGGCAGATGACATAAGCAGAAATCTTATGGTCCCCACGCTAATGGAAACTGGATCCACAAATCTTCAGCTTGTTAACATGGAAATGGGGGAGCCCAGACATAGATCTATTTGCCTCTCCCCAAAATTATCAGCTGGACAAATTCTGCTCAAGAATTCATCACAAAAAAGCATGGAAAGTGGATGCCTTATCCTTCAGTTGGAAAAATCTATTTGCCTCTCCCCAAAATTATCAGCTGGACAAATTCTGCTCAAGAATTCATCACAAAAAAGCATGGAAAGTGGATGCCTTATCCTTCAGTTGGAAAAACCTATCAGTCTATGCCTTTCCCCCTCTGCCTCTTCTCTCCAAAATCTTACTAAAATTCAGACAGGAAAAAAGAAAAATGATCCTAGTTGCTCCGGACTGACCTCGCCAACACTGGTACCCACTTCTAAGGAATATATCTCAACTTCCCCCTTGGTAACTTGCCTCAGATACCTCATCTACTGTCTCAGCAGGACAACCAAATTCTGCACACTCTGCTCCCAACTCTGAACCTGGTAGCATGGCTGATCATTTAATTACTCAAAGAACACCTCTCAGTAAATCTGTGATGGATGTCATTTTTTAAAGCCAGAAGGCCTAGTACTGGAAAATCTTATGCTGATAAATGGAAGAGATTCTGTGCTTGGAACCAAGCACAAGGAACAGACATAGTAAAGCCCAATATTCCTCATTTTACAATATTTGACTGAGATGCTTGAGAAAGGCCTATCTTTCTCGTCAATCAAAATCCATGCCTCTGCCATTTCGGCTCATTACAATACAGAGCCACCAGTCTTTTCTCATCCTTTAATAAAGCAGTATCTTAGAGGAGCCAAAAATGTAAGGCCTCCTAGAAGATCACCATTAACCTGCATGGGACCTCAATTATGTGTTGGATAAGCTCACCCTGCCTCCATTTGAACCAGCTGCTGCCGCTGATATGAAGTTCTTATGGAAGACAGCTCGGCTACTAGCAATTACTTCAGCGAGAAGAGTTTCAGAGCTACAGGCCCTCATGTAGAGCCTTTTATCATATTTTACCTAGACAAGGGTGTCTGAGGACAAATCCTACTTTCATGCCTAAGGTGGTTTCCAGTGTGGCTCTTAACCAAACAATTCATCTGCCAACTTTTTATCCAAATCCGCAGAACAAAGGGGAGAGAATTCTGCATTCATTGGATGTACACAGACAGCTAAGATTCTACTTGAGCAGGACTAAAGCTCTAAGAAAAACTGAGCAATTACTAGTGTTGTATGCTGCAGGATCAGAAGGAAAGGCTATTTCAAAGCAGACAATTTCAAAGTGGATAAGCCACTGCATTCGTTTCTGCTACTTAAACCATGGTAAACCTGTGCCCAAGGGCATTAGGTCTCATTCCACTAGAGCTGCAGCTACTTTAGCAGCCTTTCTCAGAGAAGTACCAACCAAAGACATTCTAGAGGCTGCTACTTGGAGTTTCTTTACAAAGCATTACCATTTGCCTCTTTACTCTAAGTCCAGGGCAGGCTTTGCCACTCCAGTGCTGCAGGGCCTTATAGCCGCACCTAATGCTGTTTAGCTCCAGCCTCCCAATCATAGTTTTGGGATTCTACCCAAATGTAATGACTGCAACAGTGAAACACAAAGAGAATAGTACAGTTGTGTACACTTACCATAAATGTAGATGTTCGAGTGTATTCACTGTTGCAGTCCAGGTTACCCTTCCACCATCCTCCTGTCATTCTAAAGTTTCTTTCCTTCTCTATCTTTTACAACCTATGTGGTGTATTTGCTTGTAGATGAAGGTAAAGTTTATATTGATGCATGTATATTTATATAAATATATATATATATATATATATATATATATATATATATATAGATAGATATATATATATATATATATATGTATATATATATAAATATATATCTATATATATAGATATAGATATATATATATATATATATATATATATATATATATATATATATATATATGTATATAATATTGCTACCTTTTTGGGGGCATCTGACTTTGGGGGCAAGAAAAACTAAAGAAAATGGCGTCGGATGCATGTTTTATACCCCTGACAACCTGACGTCATGGAGGAGGAGACAGCAACTCACGCAGGACCCAAGACTTTGGAATTCAGGCCGACTGAGGGCAACCTGCCAGCAGATTACCCAAATGTAATGACTGCAACAGTGAATACACTCGGAACGTCTGCATTTCTGATAAGTGTACACAACTGAACTTTTCATTTTGAAAGTGTATATTTTTAGGCATCTTTTGGTCTTTCTGGTTGCTTGCCTGGTGATATTCTTCATATTTCACTGTTATAGTCCTCACACTTGGGTTATCTGCTTGCAGATCGCCTTCAGTCTTCCCAAATACCAGAGTCTTGGGATTTCTGCATCGGATGCTGTCCCCTCTTCCATGACGTCAGGTCTTCAGGGGTATAAAACATGCAGCGGACACCATTACATCAGTTTTTCTTGCCGTGCGGGCGCCCGAAGCAGAAGCAGTTCACAAGTGCCGGTCGGCTGCTACCTGAAATTTTCGTTTTTCGAGTTTCAAACCTGAAGTCTTCTAAAGCTAAGTACCCCGTTGGGTGGAACCTTTTTTCTTGCTCTAACCGATGTCAGAAAAAGTTAACAATTGTCTTGCTTGTCGAAAGCAAATACCTCAGAGATTTTCATTCTTACTGTGTCACCTGTTTAGGCCCAGACCAAGATGTTCCTCGCTGTCAGTTTTGTGTCTTGTTTAATGCCTGATCTATTCATCATTGGTCTATCTTTGTCGCTAAATTCTTCTCCCTTGTTCTCTGTATTCCAAAATGTCTTTGAGGCATCTGACTACCAATTTTCCAAAAAAAGTAAGCATAAAGACAGAGACAGACCACATAGGTCCAAAACTGCCAACGACACTTCCGTTAAGCTAGTTGCTAGTCCGCCGGTACTCAGCGAGGCTGCTTTTGCAGCCCCTGATACCCTCTTCTACAGATTTGCAGGCCACTACTGAGACCCATTCGGAGTCCAGTATGCTGCGAGATGCTTCTTCGACTATGGAACCTGCGGATGTCTCTACCTTGTATGGGTCCGGAGCCCGTGTGCAGGCGCCGGCTTCTAAGGGTGCATTCAGACCTTCTGATGTTAGTGTTAAACCGACTACTTTGTTTTTGACTAACACTACAGAGTTACTCAGGCCCAGAGTTCGCACTACACCTAGAAAACCAACGACCAAAGCGCATGCTCAAACTCCCATGCCACAGAAACAAATGCTCAGAATGGCTGAAGACCTTATAACTTTAATTAGGGGAAGCCAGCCTTCCCTCTCTAAAAGACCAAGAACTGATTTTCCTTCTGATTCTACAGACCCTGAGTCCGAAGACTCTGATCCCTCTGATTACCAGGACATACCCTTATCTTCCTATGAGGATTCAGATGCAGAGCATTCTGTTCCCTCTGCCTACCCTTCAGAGGATTTTTCTTTTGGTGAAACCTTGCATACCTTAAGAGAGCATTTCCACTGGGAATGCCAGGACTACCCCCAGTCCAAAAAGAGACTTGGGGGAATTTTTAGACTTGCCTCAGCACAGGCCACTAGCTATACCTCCTGTCCTGGATATTGTAGATGTCTTCATGGAATCTATTCTTATCCCTGATGGTTTACCGCCAGCTCCTAGAAAGCCTGACAGGTACTACAGAGTACCTGATTCTCACAAATTTCTCTCTAAGAATCCCACTGCGGATACAGAGACCATTTCCCAGGGACCTAAAGGTATTAAGGCTACTACAGCCAAAAACCCTACCCCTTCGGACAGGGATTCTAGAGCTTTAGACAGATTGAGTAAGAAGATATGTACCTCTACAACTTTTGCCATTAGGGCTTTAAATTGCCAGTTTCACATGTTAAAGTACCAGCAGCATATTATGGAACTAATTAAACAAAAAATGTTGTTGATTCCAGATTGTGCAGAAAATAAAGATTTACAAGATTTAATTCATTTTGCAAACCAAGTTAGTAAACATACTTTGCAGTGTGGTTTTGATGCCTTAGAAGCATCTTGCAGGGCTGCTGTCACTGGGTCTGTACTGAGAAGACATGGGCTGAAGGAACAAATCTTGCCAGACCATGTCAAAGCAAGATTACTAGATGCTGCATTAAACCAAGAAAGTTTTTTTGGCACAAAAGCAGAAGTTCTTAAAAAGATGGAGGAAAAAGCTAAGTAAATGCAAACTGTTAAAGATTTACAGGTACAGCCACCTAGATTCAGTAGGCATTGGCCTTCTAAAATCTGGTCCTTTCCAGTCCCTCCCAGACCACCTCAGTTCAGACCCAGGGGCAACAGACCACCAAAACTACAGTCTCAGGGTATGCAGAGATCTAAACAATGGAGTGCTCCCACTTCAGAAACAGAGAGTGGTAAGCCACCCTCTTATGGAAAAAGTTCACAGTGACTTTTCTATCATCCTTCCCATTCCCAGCCATGCCCAAGTACTTGCATCCCTAGGAGGAAAACTCACCTTGCATGCAAAAAACTTGGAGGTACATTACCCAGGACCGATGGGTCGTAAACATTGTATCCCAGGGATACAGATTCTACTTCCACTCATTGCCATCCCCAAGCGTGTTGCCAGACCTTCCTCCAAATCAATGGACAGAGGCTCAAAAGCAAGTACTTTCTCTTCTCAGTATCAGGGCTATTCAGCGTGTTCCACTAGCCCAAAGGGGACAGGGTTTCTGCTCCAGACAGTTCCTGGTGCCCAGAATAGAGGGCTCTTGGCACCCTATCCTGGTTCTGTCCATTCTCAACACCTTCCTGGTGGTTCCAAAATTCAAAATGCTTACATTACAACAGCTGCTTCCTATGCTAGCCAGGGACTCCTGGCTAGTCACCCTAGACTTAAAAGAAGCTTATTTGCACATCTCCATAATAGAATCTTGCAGGAAATATCTATGTTTCAGGGCAGGCTCTATGCACTATCAATTTTCTGCACTTCCCTTTGTCTTATTTACTGCATCCAGGATATTCACAAAGTGCCTGGCTCCAGCCATTGCATACTGCAGGCAGAAAAATATTCTAATTTATCTATACTTGGACGATTGCCTGATTCAGGTGGACAGTCAAGAATTGCTACTTCAGCACCTGGCATTTGTAAAGAGACCTCTAACTTCTCTGGCATATACCATCAATGAAAATAAATCACATGTGGTGCCCAGCCAAAAGATTGTATTCCTGGGAGCAACCTTGAACACAACTTCCCAAATGGCATTCCTCACTCCAGACAAGCAGGTTTATTTGACAAACTTCTTCAAACTAATGGCCACCAAAACCCAGCCTTCTGCAAGAAAAATGCTGCAAGCCCTAGGGTTCATGGCCTCATGCATTCTATTAATTCCATATGCAAGACTGCATTTGAGGAAAATTAATTGGTACTTAAAACGTCTCTGGTGTCAACATGCTCAGGACCTGGAAACACTGATTCCTATCATTCCTTGTCTAAGGGCAGAGTTCCTTTGGTGGGCAGAGGCTTGCAACTACAAGGGACTCTTTTTCACTCAACCCCCTGCCGGCCAAACCCTAACAACAGATGCATCAGACTATGCATAGAGGGGCTCACATGGCAGACAACTGCATTCAAGGCAAATGGAGCCCAAGGCAAATTCTCCTGCATATCAATCAAAAAGAAATGTTAGCTGTGCACAATGCTTTGACAGCCTTCAAATACCTCATCCTTCTAGGACAACTCTTGATAAAGACAGACAACACCACAGTTATGTGGTACATAAACAAGCAGGGAGGAACTCAGTCCTACCCTCTCTCCAGGTTAGCCGTGGCCCTGTGGAACACAGCCTCCAGCTACCAAGTGCACCTGCAAGCTCAGTTCCTGCCAGGCAAACACAATTCACTGGCAGATAACTTAATCAGAAATCTACTTGACCCACATGAATGAAAACTGGAACCCAGCGCATTCAAACTTCAAACCCACAGGTGGAGGACACTAGAGGTGGACCTTTTTGCCTCCCCCAAAACCATAAAAGGAACAAATTTTGCTCCAGAACTCCCCACAGCCAAGCATGGAAACTGGATGCCCTATTCTTATGGGGAAACCTCTCAATTTATACCTTTCCCCCTCTGCCCCTCCTCTCAAAAGTACTACTCATCAAACAGGACAGACCAAGGACAATCCTTATTGCACCAGACTGGCCACGCCAGGACTGGTACCCATTCCAGTGCAGTCTGATAGCAGTGCCACCCTGGCACTTACATCAGACCCCCCTCCCTGCCGTCCCAGTAGGAGGGACAGATTCTGCATCCTCAGCTGCAAACCCTGAACCTTGCAGCCTGGCTTATTCCCTGAATACACCACCAGCAACCCTAAGCAAACAGGTGCTGGACGTCATCCTTGAGGCCAGAAGGCCTAGTACTAGGAAATTCTGTTCAGAAAAGTGGAAAAGATACTGTTATTGGAGTCACTCTCAAGGGAAAGACACAGTCGTGCCCACCTTACCTCAAATCCTAGATTACCTAGTGGAGCTTCTCCACAAAGGCCTATCCTTCTCATCTATTAAGATTCATGCCTCTGCCATCTCAGCTCATTACAATACTGAGCCCCACCTCTCTTTTCTCACCCTCTTGTCAAACAGCTCCTGAGAGGCGCTAACAATTTAAGACCTCCGAGGAGAGCTCCCACCCCTGTCTGGGAACTTGAATTTGTACTTGACAAGCTCATACTTCCCCTTTTGAGCCTGCTGCTACAGCAGAGTTAAAATTCCTCTCTTGGAAAACAGCCTTACTTCTAGCCATTACTTCAGCAAGAAGAGTGTCTGAGTTGCAGGCACTGATGGGTGTGGAACCCTTCATTATTTTCCGTGCTGTCAGGGTTTCCCTCAGGACTCTAACCCATCATTTATGCCCAAGGTGGTATCCAGTGTGGCTTTAAACCAATCCATCAATTTACCAACTTTTTCCCTAATCCTCAGAACAAAGGGGAAAGGATCCTGCACTCCTTGGATGTGCACAGACAGCTCAGGTTTTACCTTGACAGGACCAAGCCTTTTAGAAAATCTGACCAGCTGCTAGTCAGCTTTGCTACAAGGGCAGAGGGCAAGGTCATTGCAAAGCAAACCATTTCCAAATGGATAGCACACTGCATCTATTTCTGCTACAAACACCATGGAAAACCTACCCCACAGGATATCCAAACTCATTCCACTAGGGCTACCTCAACCTCTACAGCATTTCTCAGGGAAGTCCCTACCAGGGACATCCTGGAAGCTGCAACCTGAAGTTCTGTACACACTTTCACCAAGCATTACCACTTACCTTTCTTTTCCAAATCCAGAGCTGAATTTGCCACAGCAGTCTTGCAAAGCCTGCTAGCCAGCCCAAATACTTATCGACTGCCTCCACCCTTCCTCAGCTTTGGGAATCAACCCAATTGTGATGACTGCAACAGTGAAACACGAAGAACATAGTACAGTTGTGTACACTTAACATAAATGTAGATATTAGAGTGTATTCACTGTTGCAGTCCTGGTTACCTTCCCTTCAGCCCCCTGACTTCTCTATGCTTTCTGTCTGCCCTCTTTTTGGCCATATCTTTTGGTTATGGTATTTACTTTTACTGGAGGTGTTCCACGCCATGTAATTCCTTCCTATTTTGGGGGCTCCTGACATCTGGGGCAAGAAAAGCTGATGTAATGACATTGGCCGCATGTTTTATACCCCTGACAACATGGCGTCATGGAAGAGAAGACAACATCCGACGCAGGAATCCCAAGACTCTGGTATTCTGCCAACTGAGGGCTACCTGCAGGCAGATAACCCAAGTGTGATGACTGCAACAGTGAATACACTCAACATCTACATTTACGGTAAGTGTACACAACTGCACTTTCTCTACATTCCTAATATACTCATATGGTCTGTAACACACCTGTGTCTCTTAATTAAATCGTTGGATATACGAACACTGCTACAGTATTAATAGGAAGGACAAAAAGAATGCCCTATTTAAACACATCCAACAGAATCCACTTCATAGTTTTAAATTTGGTATATTGGAAGTTGTACAGGTAGATTTTAGAGGGGGGGATTGGAAAAACAAATTAATGAGGGCTGAAACTAAATGGCAACTAAGGTTAAATGGTGCTGAATATCCAGGGTTAAATGATGCTATCAGCATCAAACCAGAATTAAGGTTCAGGGCTTGTAAATTATGATACCAAAATCCCTCAGTTTTTTCTTAGTTTTATATTATTTAGCTGTATATATTTTAATGTAGTTAGAATTATCAATTTATACATTTGTATTTTTTGTATTGTACAAGTTTATATTTTCACAGCTTTTTACATTTCAAAGCTTTACACATTAAATGTTTACGGCAGTTTTTTTAAATTTTTATTGATGGTGTCATATGATTTATCAACAACTGTATAAAATGAGAACTCTCATAACAGTTACTTGTTCTGATGAAGTCATTTTGACGGAAGCGCTTATCCATTATTGATTATTCTGTGTTTTGTTCAATAAAATCCTTCTAAATCGTGTTTTGGGGACTAGTTATTGGCACCGCTAGCAGCTTCTTGTTTTATGGTCGTTGCGCTGCTTTTGGCACCATTTCTTTTTTTCTACACCTGTCTCTCTTGCAGCTGGATCATATGTCCTCCTTTTGTCTTTAACTTGTCCTGTTATATTTATATTTCCTTTCAAGAGGATTTGAGAGTTATTAATAGCATATTACTGAACTGGTGCAGAAAAAAGATCTGAATGGTATGAATTGCTTCTCGCTTGTAATTTTGTCTAGCCTTTTTGTAATTTCAGAAAAAAAACTTACTTTGAAAATCCACACATGCATATACATAAAATAATGTGGATGCAATCATATCATATACTTATTTCATATTCATGTTGGTTATTACCCTGTATGTGAAGGAAGATTTCCACACATTCACCCATAAATGAACTAATCTTGAAATTTCTTGAGAAACTCATGTTATTTTTTTTCCTTATAAACTGTTTCCTGATGCATTGCCTTTGAATTAGTGCTTCTATTTGAATTTCAGTATGTACTATAACATATCTGTTTCTGTGTATTGGATTAGCAGTTGCTAGATAGCCAGAAATTGAGCCAGTTTTCTGATTAATGTAATTTAATTATCCTTTAATGCAAAAAAAAAAAAAATTCGTCCTAGTCATTTATGCTCCCCCAATTCTTGTTAATTTGTCTGATGTTAATCTCAACTTCCGCTATAATCTGAAATGATGACAGTGCGTCATATGCCAGAATAACCCTCAGATGTTCATCGTGCATACAGATGCAGTCATAACAGATGGGTTATCCTGCCGTCAGGCGGGTCCTCGGTCGGCCGAATTCCAAAGTCTAAGTCCAGCATCGGTTGTCGTCGGTTCTTCCCTGACGTCAGTGCGGCGGGGGTATAAAAGAGGCAGCCGACTCACTTTTCTTCAGTCTTTCTTGCCGCGCGGTGCCCGAAGCAGAAGTAGTTCGCAAGTGCCGGTTGGCCAGCTCCTGAGATTTACGAAGGTATTTCAGCCGAAGTCGTCTTGAAAGCTGAGTACCCTGTTGGGGAAACTTTTCTTGCCTCAGACCGATGTCAGAAAAAGTTAATAATTGCATTTCATGTGGGAAGCAAATACCGCATAAGGATTTCCACTCTTTCTGTATACCTTGATTAGGCCCAGACCACGACGTCTTGGCCTGCCGTTTTCGTGCTAGATTCAATAAGCGCACTATTAAGCGTCGGTCGGAGTTCACCCTTCACTTTTTTGGCAAAAAATGTAATTATATTATGTCGTCGGATACTCCGACTCCAGTTTTGAGCAAAAAACGCAAAGATAAGGACCGACATACGAGGTCCGCGCCACCTACTGAAACCATGCTAAGGCCGACTACCGGTTCTCAACGAGGCGCCTACGCAGCCCCTGAGTACCGATGACAATGCATTACCGGTATCTTCAGTACCAGAGGTCGCAGGCTCCTCTGCCCCCATCCTACTACAGACTCTGACGCCACTCCTGGCGGGGAAACTCAGAATTTAGACAGGCCTGCCATTCCTCAAGGGGTCTTCAGGCCTTCCTCCTTATCTATTAAAGCCTTCACTAAATCTAAAGCAGCCATGAAAACCAAAAAAACAGGTTCCTCAGACCCCCTCTCAAGGCACCATGCCTAAAAAACAGATGCGTAAAATGGTTGAGGATTTGATTACTCTTATCAGGGGTTCTCAACCCCCCTCTGACAAAAGGCCCAGACTAGAGGAAGACTACCCTTCCTCAGATCAAGCTTCTGTTACCTCAGAACTGTCTGAGGACCAGGATTATGCCTATTCTCCATTCGAAGACTCTGATGCAGAGGAGTCTATTCTCTCGGTCTCCCCTCCTGAGGACTTCTCTTTTGGGGAAACCCTGCATACACTGAGGGAACACTTTCACTGGGAAGGCCAAGATTACTCAGATTCCAAGAAAAGGCTCAGGGAATTTCTTCTGCTCCCCCAGCATAGGCCTCTGGCGATCCCTCCTATTTTAGATATATTGGATGATGTGTACACAGAAGCCAGCCTTAATCCGGATTCTTTGCCTCTAGCAGCTCCTGTTAAACCAGACAGGTATTACCGGGTTCCTGATTCTCACCAGTTCCTATATAAAAGCCATACTGCTGACCCAGAAACAATTTCACAGGGTCCCAAGGGAATTAAGGCCTCTACTGCCAAAAACCCATTACCTTCAGAGAGAGATTCCAGAGCTTTAGAAAGGTGGGGGAAAAAGGTGTACACCTCGGCCACTTTAACCATGTGGGCATTAAACTGTCAGTTCCATATGTTAAAGTATCAACAGTTTTTGATATCTCAGCTGAAAAGCAAGATGACACAACCAGACCAACCAGATTTAAAAGAGTTGCAGGATTTGTTGCATGGTGCAGAGCAAGTGGGTAAACATACCTTGCAGTGTGGTTTTGATGCTTTAGAGGCCTCATGTAGAGCTGCTGTTACGGGTTCTGTTATACGTAGGCATGCTTGGCTCAAAGAGCAAACCTTACCAGATCATGTCAAAGCTAAATTATTAGATGCACCTCTTCAGAAAGATGTATTGTTTGGTGTTAAAGCTGAGGAGGTGCTAAAGAAAATGGAGGAAAAAGCGAAATCAATGCAAACAGTGAAAGATTTCCTGCAGGTACAGCCTCCACGTTTCAGCAGAAACTGGCCTTCAAAAAATTGGTCCTTTCCAGCCACGGACAGACCTCAAAGGGGCAGATACAGGCACCCAAGGGGTAGAGGGCAACCTCAAGGATCTTTCAGAGCCAGACAGTGGCAAGCACCAACCCCAAGAGGTGGTGAAGATAGATCACAGTCTTTTAGAAAACAGACACAATGACTCCCCCTACACCTGCCAAGCAAAGCTTTAATGGCAGCACCTTTGGGCGGAAAACTGGCATTATTCTCAAAAAATTGGCATATTGTTACAAAAGACAAATGGATTCTGGACATTATAGACAGAGGCTACAGGTTCCACTTTCACACCTTTCCAAAAATGAGAGGCATGCCAAACCTGCCACAACATCAAAGGGCAGAGGCACAAAAACAAGTTTCAGCTCTCATGGACATGAAAGCAATTCAAGAGGTACCTGCAAAAGAACAAGGTCAAGGGTTTTATTCCAGACTATTCCTGGTACCAAGGAAAGGCAAAGATTGGAGACCTATCTTAGACCTATCCATCCTAAACACATATCTACAGGTGCCAAAATTCAAGATGCTCACATTACAGCAGCTTCTTCCCATGCTGGGCAAGGAGTCTTGGCTGGTAACATTGGACCTCAAGGAGGCATACCTGCATGTCCCTATCAGACAAGATTGCAGAAGATACCACAGATTTCTTGCAGGTTCAACCCATTACCAATTCTCTGTATTGCCCTTTGGCTTATCTACTGTGCCCAGAGTGTTTACGAAATCCCTGGCATCAGTAATCGCCTTCTGCAGACCACAAGAGATACAAATCTACCCATATCTGGACGACTGCCTGATCCAAGCGGACAGCAAGGACATACTACTGCAGCACCTGGCGTTTGTAATAAAACTGTTGAACTTCCTGGGATACACAGTCAACAAAAAGAAATCAAAACTAATATTCTCTCAACAAATAATTTTCCTGGGTGCCAGCTTGGATACAACCACCCAGATGGCCTACCTCACGCCAGACAAGCAAGGGCAACTGTCTCAATACTTCAAAAAAATGGCAACTTACACCAGGATAACTGCAAGGAAATTCCTGCAGGCTCTGGGATTCATGACATCTTGTATCCTACTAATCCCATGTGCAAAGCTGCATATGAGGAAACTTCAATGGTACCTAAAATCTTATAGTCTCAACACAGCCACAGCTTGGAAGCAATTATACCACTCATTCCATGCCTTCAAAAGGAATTTTTGTGGTGGACTCAAGCTTGCCAAAGTAACACAGGTCTTCCGGTCTGTGTACCTCAAGCAACTCAAATCATCACTACAGACGCCTCAGACTACGCCTGGGGAGCACACATGACAAATCAGTGCATTCAGGGAAAATGGACCCGAAAAGAGAAGCACCTTCACATCAAAAGGAAATGCTAGTCGTGCAAAAGGCTATTATGACCTTCAAAGACCTACTGCATCCAGGCCAGCTATTGATAAGGACAGACAACACCACAGTGATGTGGTACATAAACAAACAGGGAGGAACTCATTCATAACCCCTGTGCAGGCAAGCCATGACCTTATGGAACACAGCACTGGAACTGCAAATTCAACTACAGGCAGAATTCCTGTCAGGGAAGGAAAACACACTGGCAGACAACCTAAGCAGAAATATGACAGATCCACACGAATGGAAGTTGCATCCTCAGGTTTTCACAAAGATAACTCAGGCATGGGGACAGCCAGGCATAGATCTCTTTGCTACCCACAGAAATTGCCAGTTGAAAACATTTTGTTCAAGGACCTACCATCCACAGGCCTGGAAAGTGGACGCACTTTCCTTCAATTGGGCAACATTAACAGTCTATGCCTTCCCACCTCTTCCTCTGCTGCCCAAAGTTCTATTAAAGCCAGAGCAGAGAGGCCGAAAATGATTCTCATTGCTCCAGACTGGCCAAGACAACACTGGTATCCGCTCCTGAAGAGCCTGACACATTCCCCACCATGGATCCTACCTCTAGTTCTTCTGCTGTCCCAGCACAACTACAAAACCCTTCACAGCAATCTCAAAACTCTACATCTAGCTGCATGGAGAATTCCTTGATTTCCCAACAGTTTCTCCTCTCCAAGGAGGTGCAGGATGTCATCTTGGAGGCCAGAAGACTTTCTACTAGAAAGGCCTACTCCGCCAAATGGAAACGATTTTGTGCCTGGAATCAAGAAAAGGGACAGAATCCTTGGGTAATAAATATACCTCAAATTTTACAGTACCTAGCTGAGATGTTCAAGAATGGACTTTCCTTCTCCTCCATCAAGATCCACACTTCAGCCATTTCTGCACAATACAACACAGATCCTCCTTTATTCTCTCACCCTCTCTTAAGGCAGTTCCTCAGAGGGGCAAAGAATATAAAACCCCCAAGGAAACCACCAGTCCCTGCTTGGGACCTCAACTTTGTATTGGAAAAGCTGGCCCTTCCTCCCTTCGAGCCAGCTTCTTCAACAGAGTTTTACAGTACTTGTCATGGAAAACAGTCTTTCTTCTGGCTATCACCTCAGCACGCAGGGTTTCGGAGCTACAGGCTCTCATGGCTGTGCAACCCTTCATCATTTTCCATCAGGACAGAGTTTCCTTACAAACCAACCCTACCTTTATACCAAAGGTAGTATCCAGTGTAGCTTTGAATTAGACTATCCACTTAATTACCTTTTATCCTAATCCACAAAACAAAGGGGGAAGACTGCTACATTCCTTGGGCATTCACAGACAACTTCATTACTATTTGGACAGAACAAAGCCATTCAGGAAATCTGAGCAACTCTTTGTGTCCTATGCTGCAGGTGCTCAGGGAAAGGCTAGTTCCAAACAGACAATTTCAAAATGGATAGCCCACTGCATACGCTTTTGTTACTCATTTCATGGGAAAACTGTGCCTGCATGCATCAGATCCCACTCCACCAGAGCCACAGCTACCTCTGCAGCCTTCCTCAGGGGGGTCCCTACCAAGGACATTTTGGAAGCAGCCACCTGGAGTTCAGTGCACACTTTCTCCAAGCACTATCACCTCCCACTATACTCAAAATCTAGAGCGGGCTTTGCCACAGCAGTCCTGCAGGGCATCCTAGCCCCTCCTAGTTCCACTTAGTGCCTACCACCCTTACTTAGCTTTGGGATTCTACAAATCTGTTATGACTGCAGCTGTATGCACGATGAACATAATACAGTTTTGTACCTACCATAAATGTAGATGTTCGAGTGCTCATACAGCTGCAGTCCAGGTTTCCCTCCCTCCATCCCCTCTTAGGACAGGTCTTATGACAAAACTCTTTTCATATAACCTTTTTGGGGTATTCTTTTATGGTGCATTTGCTTGCAACTACTGTTTTTGATTTATCAACATTGCATCTTTGCATAACATTAAGTTTGCCTTCCTTCTGGGGGCACCTGACATCTGGGGCAAGAAAAACTGAAGAAAATGGCATTGGCTGCCTCTTTTATACCCCCGCCGCACTGATGTCAGGGAAGAAGTGATGACAACCAACGCCGGACCTAGACTTTGGAATTCGGCCGACTGTGGACCCGCCTGACAGCAGGATAACCCATCTGTTATGACTGCAGCTGTATGAGCACTCGAACATCTACATTTATGGTAGGTACAAAACTGTACTTTTGCTTTGTTTCTCTTGAGATTAGCTAAGCTTTCCTAAAACTCTTTAAGTAACTGGCATTTACATTTTTGTAGAGATATGTACATATTTACTCCTCCACCTTAAAAAAGTTTATTGAAAAAAATGTACGTAATACTATTAATCATGAACAGATGTGTCTACCATGTAATTTTTTTAATCTCATGATGTTCCCAATTCACCTAGGATGCCCATTCTCATGGCAAATAGGAAATACACGATTCTTAAAAATAGATGTTATGGGAAAATAAGTCATTTGAACTTGGGGATTTACATTTGCATGAAGATCATATTAGGTGACCATTATACGATATGATGACTGACCAGTATCCAAAGCTGTAGGGCACCTTCTACATGACCTAACAATTGACTGACTTGGGAGAGCCAAGTAAAATCATTAGTTAGGGTGCCAAACCTTCAGAAGTTTCTTGCCTCAGAAGTCAAAGTGCATTTTTCCTGCAGGCTTTGTGAGATTAATAGCTGGCCAGTGCTTCGCCATGGCTAAGCAAATAAGTATCCTTCTGAAGAAATTTTCCACTTTATCTGCTTTTTCCCCCTAAGGAAATAATTTACTTTTGTCAAAAGTTATTTAAGCTAGCAGATGTGTTTTAATGTTTGTCATTAAAAGTGAAATCAGAAAGTTGATTTTTTTAAAGTAATTTGTGTGGGTGAAAAAAAATGTTTTTGAAGCGCATTTAATGGACAATCTTTACATTATGTGCAAAAGTTTAAATAGCAGCTTGGGCTGATGTTTTTCGGGTTGTAATTGAATTCTTTTTTTTACTCAAAAATGTTTTCTTGTCAAGGGATTCCATGACTAGTTCACACTCTTCTCCCAGTTTTTCAGGAGTTTTTTCTTGGTTAACTGTGCTGTAGAATTTAGACGTGTTTCTTTCCAACCTTGTCTGTAAGAAGTATCTTTCAAGGCAGTCTTCAGTAGGCATGCCAGGCTTCCTCACTACCTTAGCCATTGATGAGTAATTCTGCTATAGCGAAGCTTGGTTGCCTGGACTGCTCAAAATTTCTTTTTACTACCTGCTGTTTCACCTCAAGAAGTCACTAAGGGCTAGCATTTAGCAGCATTCTGAGTTGCTGTTGGCTTGTCCTTGTCAAGCTAGGGAGAACCACTCATATCGAATGATCTACTGCAAAATCAACTTTCAATTCATGATTCCTTCCTGTGTCTGGGCACTACAGATCCTGTTTCCCAGATTAAAAATATCCTTTCTTTATTTACAGCCATTTGCTCCTCCAACACGTCTGATAAAGCATTCTGTAGTGAGTTTTTATAAACTGCCAACTTGTTACACTCCCAATGAACATGTTCTTTCATTCTTTCCTTCCTATCACACCTCCAGCATTTGTTTCTACGAAATGAAAAAAATCTCTGAAGACTGCTTGGGGTACAAAAATTCTTATGCAAGCACTTCAAGCAAAAATCCAAAACCTTCTTGACTTTGCATACATGGAAGTATACAGATGTCCTCCCATTGTTCTTTTCAGTCTCTCTCTTCTCAATATTCTTTAATCTCCTCTGACTGATTGATATAGCTATACAGTATTCTTATTTGCACTATTAATAATTCCTTTTACAACAGCTGCTTCTGTTCTAGACTTTACTAATAACTCTTAACAGAGCTGGTCTTTCACTTTGCATACCCTATTACTTTGCCTTTACTGTGATGTTAATACCTTTTGCTTGGCCTCTCCCCACTCTGATATTTCCCCCTCAGGTTATTTGCTCCCAATGGCTTGATTCCTTTCCTAATTTTTTTCCAGTAAATTCCTATCCCATCTTGCTTAATGTTCTTCATGTTTCACTGTTGCAGTCATCACACTTGGGTTATCCTGCCAGGGGTTGTCCTCATTCGGCCCGAATACCAGAGGCTTAGTATTTTTGCTTCAGTTGCTGTCGTTCCAGGACTCGCATCAGGTCGTCAATGGTATAAAATCGGGCAGCTGATGCCATTACATCAATCTTTCTTGCCAAGGAGCCAGAAGCAGTACGCACGAGTGCTGGTCGGCCGCTACCTGAGTTTCGTTTCCGAATTGAAGTTGAAGTCTTCTAAAACTAAGTACCCTATTGGGGATCCTTCTTTCTTGCTCTGTCCGATGTCAGACAAAGTTAACAATTGTCTCGTCTGTGGAAAGCAAATACTACACAGAGATTTCCATTCTTACTGCGTCACCTGTTTAGGCCCAGACCACGACGTCCCTCACTGTCGCTATTGTGCTTTGTTCAGTGCCAGAACTATACTTCATCGGGCCCTTATTGTAGCTAAATATTTTTGCTTTCGATCTCCATGTTCCGAAATGGCTTCGGTAAGCCATCAGACTACTGATCTTCCGAAAAAACGTAAGGATAAAAGGATAAAGACAGACAAGACCGCACATGCCCAAAACTGCCGATGATGCTTTCATTAAGCTAGTTGCCAGTTTGCCTGTCCTCAGTGAGGCACTTTTGTAGCCCCTGATGCCCGCTTCTGTGGATTCGCAGGCTGCTACCGAGACCTGTATGCCGCAAGACTCTTCTTTGACTAAAAGGATCCTGTGGATGTCTCTACCTTGGACGGGTCTGGAGCTGCTGAGCAGGCACTGACTTTCGAGGAAGTTCTTCGCACTACCAATACTCGACACAAACCGATGACTTCTTTTGCGTTTTCAGTTCTTTCTAAAACTACCAAGTTTCTAAGGCCCGTGGTATGAACTGCGCCTAAATAAACGGACGACCCAAGCTCAGGCACCTTTTTCCATGCCTCAGTCTCAAATGTTTAAAATGACGGAAGACCTTGTCATGCTTATTAGGGGAAGCCAGCCTACCTCTTCAAAAAAAAAAAAGAGGTTTGTCCCCAGCAGTTTTATCTGACCAGGAGTCCGAAGACTCTGAGGTTTTCTGAATGTAAAGACATGCAACCCCTATCTACTTATGAGGACTCTGATGCAGAGAATTCCATTCCTTCAGCCTCTCTTCCAGAGGATTTTTCATTTGATGAAACCCTACATACTTGAAGGGCTGTTTCCAGTGGGAATGTCAGGACTATCCTCAGTCGAAAAAGACACTCCGAGAATTCTTAGATTTACCACAGCACAGACCTTTAGCCATTCCTCTAGTCTTGGATGTTGTGGGTGATGTCTTTATGGAATCCAGTTGGACTCCTGACACCCTTCCTCCTGCTCCCAGGAAACCTGACCGGTATTAGAGTCCGTGACTCTCTCAAATTTCTTTTCAAAAATCCTACTACTGACCCAGAGGTAATCTCCCATAGACCTAAAGGAGTAAAAGCAACCACAGCTAAGAATCCCCACCCCTCAGATAGGGATTCCAAAGTTTTAGACTGATGGGGTAAAAATTTGTACATCTCTGCAACTCTTGCCATTAGACCACTAAATTGTCAGTTCCAGATGCTGAAATACCAGCAACATACCATGGAACTCCTCAAATAAAAAATGTTTATCCTTCCTGTTTGTGCAGAAAATAAAGAATTACAGGAGCTTGTGCATTCTGCAAGCCAAGTTACTAAACACACATTGCAGTGTAGCTTTGATGCCCTAGAAGCATCTTGCAGGGCAGCAGTCACAGGTTCTGTACTTAGAAGGCATGCTTGGCTTAAGGAGCAGACCTTGCCAGACCATGTCATATCGAAACTATTGGACGTACCTTTGAACAAAAGCAATTTGTTTGGCACCAAGGCAGAAGAGGTCTTAAAAAAGATGGAAGAAAATGCTAAATCTATACAGACAGTTAAAGACTACTTACAGGTCCAGCCTCTGAGGTTCAAGTAGGCATTGCCCCTCCAAGCACTGGTCCTTTCTGGCCCCCCTCCAGGCCAGCTCATACAAGACCTAGGGGAAGTAGATCCCCCCCCCCCCCCAGACAGCAGTCCCAGGGAATGCAGAAAGCTAAACAATGGAGTTCTTCCACTTCAAAAACAGGGAGTGCTAAGCCACCCCCCCCCCCCCGTATGGAAAGAACTCAGAATGACTTTACACCTCCACCCCTTAACTCTGCCCACCTGCTTGTGCCCCTAGGAGGAAAACTCTCCTCCCATGCAAAAAAATGTCCCTCTATTACCATCGACTGATGGGTCCTCAACATAGTGTCCCAGGGATACAAGTTATATTTCCACACTCTGCCAACCACAAAAGGGTTCCCAGATCTTCCTCCAAACCAGTAGGCAGAGACCATAAAACAAGTCCATTCCCTACTCTCCATGAAAGCAATACAGCCTGTTCCTGTAGAACAGATGGGCCAAGGGTTCTATTCCAGGCTTTTCTGGTCTCAGAAAAGGGGGCACCTGGTGCCCAATCGCCGATCTGTCATTCTAAACACCTTCCTGGTGATACCAAAATTCAAAATGCTCACCCTCCAGCAGCTTCTTCCTATATTATCCAAGGATGCTTGGTTAGCCACCCTAGACCTAAAAGAGGCCTACCTACACATCCCAATCAGGGATTCATGCAGGAAATGTGTACGTTTCGGGGCAGGATCTATGCACTTTCAGTTCTCTGTGCTTCCATCTGGCTTATCCACTGCTCCCAGAGTTTTCACAAAATACCTGGCTTCAGCCATTGCTTTTTGCAGACAAAGGAATATTTAAATTTACTCCTACTTAGACTACTGCCTGATTCAGGCAAACAGTCAGGAAAAGTTGTTACAGCACTTGACCTTTGTAAAGGACCTACTGATCTCCCTGGGGTATACTATAAACAAAAAGAAATCCAAACTACTCCCCAGTCAAAAAATTGTATTCCTGGGAGCAAGTCTGGACACAGAATCCCAGGTGGCATTCCTTACCCCAGAAAAACAAGCCTACCTGACAGGCTACTTCTCTCAACTAGCCACCAGAGCCCAGTTATCCGCAAGGAAAATACTGCAAGCTCTGGAGTTCATGGTATCCTGCACTGTACTAATTCCACATGCCAGACTGCATATGAGGCAACTACAATGCTTTGGTGTCAGCACTCTCAGCACCTGGAAACTATCATACCTATAAGTACCCTGTCTAAGGAAATAGTTTCTTTGATGGGCAGCAGCATGCAACCACAACAAGGGTCTCCCCTTCTCACAACCCCACACTGCCCAGACCCTAACCACAGGTGCATCCGATTATGCCTGGGGTGCACACCTGGACGGCAGGTGCATTCAGGGCCATTGGAGCCCAAATCAGATACATCTGCACATCAACCAAAAAGGGATGCTAGCTGTTAAGCACGCTTTGACAGCTTTCAGATCCCTACTCTCCCCGGGGCCTCTAGTGATCAAGACAGGCAACACCACAGTGATGTGGTATATCAACAAGCAGAGAGGAACTCACTCTTATCCTCTCTGCAGGCTTGCCATGATCCTTTGGCACACTGCTTCAGCCATGCAAATTCATCTGCTAGCACAGTTCCTGCCAGGCTCCCAAAACTCTCTGGGAGACAACTTGAACCAAAACCTGTTAGACCCACACAAGTGGCAGCTAGACCACAGAACCTTCAACCTTGTAACCCAGAAATGGGACACCCCAAGGGTGGATCTGTTTGCCTCCCGCAACAATCACCGGCTCAGCAAATTCTGCACCAGGGAACCTCACAGCAAGGCCTGGAAAGTGGATGCTCTATCCTTCCAATGAGTAAACCTCTCGATCTATGCATTTCCCCCTCTGCCACTAATTTCAAGGGTACTGCTCAAAATAAGAGAGGAAAAACAAAGGGCAATTTTGATTGCCCCAGACTGGCCACATCAGCACTGGTAACCACTGCTGCGCAGCTCATCACCCCTGCCACCATGACATCTACCTCAGATCCCAACACTCCTGACCCAGAAGAATGGAGAATTCATGCATCCACAATTGCAGACCCTGACCCTGAACCTGGCAGCCTGGCTTATTCCCTAACCTCTCCTCCAGCTGCCAGCCTAAGCAAACAAGTACTGGATGTTATATGCGAGTTCAGATGCCCCAGCACTAGAAATTCCTATGCTGACAAGTGGAAAAGGTATTGCACCTGGATCCAGGCTAAAGGAGCTGAAACAGCACAGCCCTCCCTACATCTCATCCTGGGTTACCTAGCAGACCTGCTACGCAGGGGCCTTTCCTTCTCTTCTATTAAAATTCATGCCTCTGCTATTTCTGCTCATTACAGCGCAGAGCCACCTATTTACCTCTCACCCTCTCATCAGACAGTTCCTAAGAGGGGGCTAACAATTTAGGCCACCCAGAAGAGCTCCTATCCCAGCTTGGGACCTTAACTTTGTGTTGGAAAAGCTCACACAACCCCCTTTGAGACTGCAGCTTCAGCAGAGTTAAAATTCCTCTCTTCTCTTGGAAAACAGCCTTGCTTCTGGCCATCACTTCAGCTAGAAGAGTTTGAGTTACAAGCACTCATGGCTGTAGAGCCCTTCATAATTTTCCATGCTGACAGGGTCTCCCTCAGGACTACCCCAACTTTCATGCCTAAAGTGGTGTCCAGTGTGGCTCTCAACCAATCGGTTCATTTCCCCACCTTTTTCCCTAACCCACAAAACAAGGGGGAAAGAATTCTGCATTCTCGATGTGCACAGACAGCTCAAATTCTACCTGGGTAGGAGTGAATCTTTTAGGAAAACTGACCAATTGCTAGTCAGCTCTGCAGCAGGGGCAGAGGGTAAGGCCATAACCAAACAATCTCCAAATGGATAGCATACTTCATCCATTTCTGCTACAAACACCACAGGAAACCACCCCCAAGGGGGTCAAGACGCATTCCACCAGAGCAACCTCCACCTCACCATCTTTTCTCAGAGTGGTCCCTACCAGGGACATCCTGGAGACTGCAACATGGACTTCTGTTCATACCTTCCCCAAACATTACCACCTTTCTATCTTCTCCAAATCCAGGGCAGGCTTTGCAACCACAGTCTTGCAGGGCATCCTTGCTAGCCCCCAGTCTTCTTGACTGTCTCCACCCTTTTCTTCAGCTTTGGGAATCAACCCAAGTGCGATGACTGCAACAGTGAAACACAAAGAACATAGTACAGTTGTGTACACTTACCATAAATGTAGATGTTCAAGTGTATTCACTGTTGCAGTCCTGGTTTCACACCTTCCATCCCCCTTGTCTTTCTCTCTCTCTTCTTCACCCCTTAGAGGTGATTTTTTTGGTATTTACTTTCTACTGGTGGTGTTCTTCCACCATAACCTAGCTCCCTATTTTAGGGCTCCTGACAGCTGGGGCAAGAAAAACTGATGTAATGGCGTCGTCTGCCTGATTTTTTACCACTGATGACCTGACGTCAGTCCTGGAGCGACAGCAACCGATGCAGAAATACTAAGCCTCTGGTATACTGGTCGGCTGAGGGCTACCCCTGTTATGATAACCCAAGTGTGATGACTGCAACATAACTCTTTCTATATACCTTTACATGTTGTCATTCCTATCCACAAAATCTCCTTCCTCCAATTTTTTTTTTTTTTTTTTTTTTTTTGCTCCTTCTCAAACTCCTCCAACCAGAACAGCATCATTACTTTCAGTTTCGATTTATAACCTTCTGCTTGTGGGTGGATGCGCAAGTGATCATGTATTTGTGTTCCTCTTTTCCTCACAAATTCCTTCAATTCTTTAATAATAACCACCCACAACCACTTCTCTGAAGTCCGAGAGATAGTTGTCAAAAAAAAAAAAGGCTGCCGTTGGTAGGTGGAACTGGGGATGAAGAGGAGGAAGAGGACTGAAGGAGGTAGTACGCCAATTGGTAGTTACAAGAGCCTGCTGTCAGAGGCTCCTGACCACAGCCCATGATGATCTTTCTAGCCAAATGGGTATCAAGTGTACAAAATGTATGATTTTGCCAAATTTATTAGTCCAGTATTGCAGAAGACATGAGATAGTACTGCACATTTTGTAAGGAATTTCAGAAAATGCTAGCTGGTGTGGCAGAGGGATAAGACCTGAGTACAGTCCAGACAATCCAGTATGATTAATGGCTTGGGCATTTCTTGGATCTAGTGTGGGATAATTGTCATGCCTGCCATTGGGGGAGTAAGTGGACTTTGTGGCATAAACCATTAGCGAAGGGGTAGTAGCCCCTCACCCGGTAGCCACAGTTACCACGGACACTTCCCAGATTGGGGGGGGGGGTGGCATTATCTGGGACAGGCAGTCCAGGGAACTTGGCAACCTCATGAGTACCATTTGTGCATCAATGTCCTGGACATGAGAGCGGTGTTATTAGCGTTGCAAGCACTTCACAACTCTCGCCCTTTGGGCTATATAGCAATTCAGATGGACAGCATGTCAGTAGTGTAGTACATCAACAAACAGGGCTGAACCAAATCTTACCCCTTATGTCGGGAGGCCCTTCGAGTATGGCAATGAGTGATCTCCTTTCAGTGTTTTCTAGTAGCAACGCACATTCCGGGGAAGTTCAACGTGATAGTGGACAAGCTCAGCAGGGCAATTCTCATGCCCCACACTTGGTCCCTGAAACAAGATGACAGATATGATGATCCGCAGATGGGGCCAGCTATGCTGCAGTATTTTTGCCTCTCACCTAAACAACAAATGCAGCAGTTACTTTGCCCTAGTTCCCCCACTGGGACAGTCACCCAGAGATGCACTGGTCCACGATTGGCCCCCTGGGATTCTTTACGCTTTTCCCCCCTTTCCTTTAATTCCAAAAGTTCTTCAGAAAGCAAAGTTGCAGAGTTGCAAGCTTATCCTCATTGCCCCGTACTGGCATCGTCCAATATCGTTCCTGTTCCTTTGGCACTATATGAGAGAGGAGCCCTGGATTCTGGACCTCCTGACACATCAGTCTTCATCCTTCCATTCAAGCTCTCAAGCTGACAGCTTGGTTTCTCCACTTCCAAGCCTAGCCAGTCTCCCTGATACCTCACCTTTAGTTCAACATATTTTAGTCTCTTCCCATAAACCAACTACTAGGAAACATTACACTAGTAAATGGAAGAGGTTCTCCTCCTAGGCTGAGCAAAAAGACATTGATCCCTTTAGAGCTCCAATTGCAAAAATATTGGACTTTCTGGCAGAAACCTTCAAAAAAGGAGCAGTAGCTGCTACGATTCATGTTTATTTGGCTGCTACCTCTAATTTTCATGCGGGCCCTCTAGGTTCTAACGTAGTGTCCCATAGGTTATGTAAAGCCTTTTTGAAAGGTGCTACACTATTAAGACCTCCTATTCGAGAACCTCTCCATCCTTGGGATTTAAATTTAGTACTAGCTGCTCTGAGCCTTACTCCCTTTGAACCAGCCGCTTCTTGTCCTCTTAAAGTTCTTATCATGGAAGACCCTCTTCCTGATTGCTGTTACATCAGCCAGGCAGGTTTCCAAGTTACAGGCACTTTCCATCCGCCTGCCTTATATGATCTTTCACAAAGATAGAGCATCTCTTAGAACTAATCCTTCCTTTTTACCAAAAGTCTGCTCAGAGTATAATTTGAATCAATCATTTGAACTTCCTGTTTTCTTTCCAAATTATGGCAACAAGGCAGAGTACAAATTACATCAATTGGATGTCCACAGGCAGTTTATCTTCAAAGGACCAAGGACATCAGAAAATCAGATCGGCTGTTTGTTTCCTTCTCTCAGAGTAAACGAGGCTCACCAGTTTCGAAAGTGACTCTTTCAAAATGGCTGTCCAATACTATTACTTATGCTTATGAGTCTCGGAATGTGTCAGTTCCGGGAAATTTGAGGGGACATTCCACTAGGTCCTTGGCTACCTCCATAGCCTTTCAAGCTAAGCTTCCTTTAGATACTGTTTGTGCAGCAGCAACATGGGCTACTCCCCATACCTTCATTACTCTTTACAAATTGGACGTGGACTCTCGGAACAGGGGCATCCTTGGGTTCCATGGAGGTTCTTCGTGTTTCACTGTTGCAGTCATCACATTTGGGTTATCTGCTTGCAGTAGACCTCAGTCGGCCTGATTATTAAAGTCTTGGGTCCTGCATCGGTTGCTGTCTCATCTTCCTTGACGTCAGGTAGTCAGGGGTATAAAGCATGCAGCCGACGCCATTACATCAGTCTTTCTTGCCGTGCGGTGCCCGAAGCAGAAGCCGTTCGCAAGTGCTGGTCGGCCAACTCCTGAAATTTTCATTTTCGAGTTTCAGAACTGAAGTCTTCAACTAAAGCTAAGTACCCCGTTGGGGAAGCTTTTTCTTGCTCTAAAACCGATGTCAGTAAAAGCCAATAATTGTATTTCTTGTGGAAAGCAAATACCTCAGAACGATCTACATTCGTACTGTATTCCTTGCTTAGGCCCTGACCACGATGTACCTCGCTGTCGGTTTTGTGCCTTATTTAAGCAACAAACTATTCGTCGTCTGTATATTTACTCTTCTAAATATTTTGGTGCTCAGTTCAATTATCCCAATATGTCTTTGGTAAGCCATCCGACGACCTAAAAAACGCAAAGGTAAAGACAGAGGCTGGCTGCTGAGGTCCAAAGCTGCCGACGACACTTCTCCTAAGCCAGTCGCCAGTTCACTGGTACTCAGTGAGGTGCTTTCGCAGCCCCTGATTACCCGATACTTCAGATTCGCAGGCCTCTACTGAGACCCATTTGGAGTCCGGTATGCCGTGAGATGCTTCAACTGTGGAACCTGTGGATGTCTCTACCTTGGGTGGGTCCGCAGCTGCTGTGCAGGCACCGGCTTCTGATTATGTATTCAGGCCTGCTGACTTGCGTATTAAACCGACGCCATCATCTTCTTCAAGGCCTAAAACTCGAACCATGTCTTAGAAAGTTGATGCACAGTCTGCATGGCCAGGCCTCTATGCCTAAAAAAACAAATAAGAATGGCTGAAGACCTTATTACTTTAATCAGGGGAAGCCAACCTTCCCCCTCTAAGAGACCCTAGGACTGAGTTTGCAAATGATTTATTTATTTATTTTACATTTGTTGACTGGGCTAGTCTAACTGGATATATGTCCATTTTCAGTAGAGGCTCAGGGAGAAAAGCTCCAAGCATGATCAGTGACAAAGTTAACAATATATAAAAAGACATGTAAAATCATAATACAGAGGCAGCATTGGTCAAAAGAAAAATTGTAATAAATTATAAACTATAAAAGTTATACTAAAATTGTGCTAAACACAATAGTAGGTATGAGCAAAACCGAATTAAGAGAGAGAAACCCTTATATGTTATCCTCTTACTATGAAGAAAAGAGTAGTAACTAGATTTGGAGGCATAGGTTAGAGGAGTAGGGAAAGGGGTAAGAGCAGGAAGGGGAAAAAGATATGTCTGGGTTAGCACATGGACAAAGCCAATGAATTTTAAGATGTTCTTTAAGATGTTTTTTTTAAATAGAGAATTAGAAGCAAGGGTTGATAATTCAGAAGGAAGCTGATTCCAGTTTTTACCTGCTGTGTTTGAGAAAAGTGAGTCACCAGTTTTGTTAGAGTTAATCAAGGAAACTAGGAGCTTATTAGCAGAGCGTAGTGTAGCTAGATTTTTATATCGTGTAATCAGATTAGTGAGGATAGGGCTGTTGTTGGGGTGGTATAGGATCTTTTGAGTGATAAGTAGTTGTTGACAGAGTATATGGTTCTGCAGTTCTAGCCATCCAAGTTGTTTGAGGTTGAGGCAGTGGTGAGTTTTAAAGGGGGAGCATGTGATGAATCTAGCTATGCTATTATAAGAGGTGGAAAGTTTGGAGAGGTTGTTTTTAGATAGGTTATATATAGCAGAGGCATAGAAAAGGGTAGAAATGAGGTGGGTCTGGGCAATAGTTTTCCTGGCAGAAGGGGTACGGAAGGGTTTAATTCTGTAGAGGGTACCAAGTTTTTTGTTAACAGACTTTATTGTGGAGTTGATGTGGTCATCGTAGTTGAGACGATTATCAATTGTTACACCTAGTAGGCGGGTTGTAGTATCTGGAGTTACGTTGGTAGCATTGTTAGAGGTTACAGAGAAGAAAGGATTAGGTGATTTATGAGTTGGAGTAAAAAGCAGTTTTGTTTTTTAGGATTTAGGAGGAGGCAGTGTTGCATAAACCAGTTTTCAACAGTATGAAAAACAGTTTGGGTGAAGGACTGGAGAGAGGCTGTATTTTTAGCTGTATGGATTAAGGTGGAGTTATCTACATATTGAATGCAGGTGGCTTGAGGTATGTTCATGTGTAGATCGTTAATAAATAAGGAAAAGAGAAGGGGACCTAAGATAGAGCCTTGGGGTACTCCAATATTTTACTGGAAGTAATGAAGACAGATTGTTATCCCAAAGTACTGTTTGCTATTTTCCAGATAAGACCTAAACCATTGTAATGCTTGTGGATCGAGAGAATGGACCTTTAGTTTGTCTAGAAGTAAGTTATGGTTAACCATATCAAAGGCTTTTGACAGGTCAATAAATAGTGCAGAGGAAAAAGAGTTATTGTTGCGATTTTTATTTATATAGTCTGTGAAGGATAGTAGGGCAGTAGTGCTATGGAATGGTCTGAAGCCATGTTGGCAGTTTGCTAGTAGGTTATTTTGTAGTAGGTGGTTAAATAGTTTTGTGAATACATTTTTCCTTTATCTTAGCTAATGGGGAGAGTAAGGCAATAGGTCGAAAGTTAGAAAGCTCAATAGAAGATCCACTTTTATGTAGAGGGATGATGTGGGATACTTTCCATATGGTTAGGGATTTTGCCTTCTGAGATAGTTATGTTAATAAGGATAGAGATGGGGTAGTCTATAGCTTTTGCGGCAATTTGTAGGTATTCAGATGGGAGACGGTCAGCAGAAGGGGTGCAAGGTTTCAGTTTTTGAAGTAGCTTAGATGAGAGATGTAGGTACAGGTTGTATTTGAAAGGTAGGAGATAAAGTCTTGGAGGTATTTAGTGGGGAAGCGGTAAAAGGAGGTAAAGAATTGGCTAGGGTTTGAATGGCTTCTGTAAAGTAGTTATTAAAGGCATCAGGGATCTGGTTGGAGTTATGGTTGAAACCTGCTGGGGCAGGAGTAGTAGAGTGACCTGGCTGAATAAGTTTGTTTATCCTTGACCAAAATTTTTGTGGAGTTTGGTTTGTTGGAGGTGACGGTAGAAGTCTTTTTTTGTCTCTAAGAATATCGTTCTTGGTGGCATTTCTTAACTGTTTAAAGTGAAGGTGATCTGATGGACATTTGGTAGCTCTCCATTTAGCCCAGATTTTATTTCGGAGGAGTTTCTTTTGCCTAGTTTGTTTTGTGAGCCATGGGGCAGATTTGGTTCTTATTCTAGTAAAGCAATAAGGTGCATGGTAATCTAGGATTTGAAAAAAGTTGGTGTTAAAGTAGGTCACAGCCTCATCAAGTTCAAGATGGGTCAGTGGTGACCAGTCACATGCTTGCAGTTCGTTTAGGAAGCTGTCTGGATTAAAAAACATTTTTGAGTGGGAGGTTTTGAGATTGAGTAGTTGGGATATGGACTTTTTGCCTAATAATGTAGGTAAGCATATGGTCGCTGATATCGTCGAGAAGGGTTCCTTGAGTATAAGTTTCAGGGTGGCTATTAATAAGGATCCAGTCAAGAGTAGTTTCCTTACTGCTAGGTTTGTGAATTCTAGTAGGAGTGGTTATTAATTTTGAGAATCCAAAGAGATTTATCTGGTTAGTAGGGTTAGGGGAGCTGCAAGTGGGCCAGTCGATGTTAGTCACCCAGTACAATGGTCTCCTGTGGTAGTTGGGTAGAGAGGTAACTAAGTAAGTTTTCAAGAGTATTGGTATTGTTACCTGGGGGGAGATGCATGCAAATTAGATAGATTTGGAGTTGTTGATTTGGAGTTTGGTAGTCAGGATTTCAGATTTGTTGTCTAATGATGGAAGCACATTAAAGGAGGAAATTTGGAGATAAGATTTATAGAGAATGGCTATACCTCCACCTTTTTTGGTTTTACGGTCACATCTAAGAATATTATAGCCAGGAGAGCTAATTTCCTGGTCTAGAGTAGATGGTTTTAGCCAAGTCCTCTGTAAGACATAGAATATCAAAGAGTGCACATCAAGGAGTGCATGCAGGTGGGAAATGTTATTGTTAATATTTCTAATGTTAAGGTGAGCTGTCAGGAGGGGAGTTAGGTGGTTTAGTTAATGTAGAAATCATAGGCAATGTTAAATTGTCTAGGTTATTGGTATAGTCAGTATTGGGGCCAGGGTTTGGATGAATATCACCGTCTAGGAGGGGGTTGTTGCTGGGGATATTGTATGAGTTTAAGGATTTTTTAGAAATTATTAACATTCTTTTTGGTAGTGATACTTCTGGTTAGGATTCTGAATTTTTTATTTCCTCTAATGACCAGGATTTACCCTTATCTGCCTATGAGGATTCTGATGCTGAGGACTGTATTCCCTCTGCATCCCCTCCAGAGGATTTGTCTGTTGGTGAAAACTGGCATACCCTCAGGGAGCATTTTCGTTGGGGAAAGTCAGGATTTCTCTGATTCTAAAAAGAGGCTTAGGGATTTCTTTCTCCTGCCCCAGCTCAGGCCATTAGCCATACCTCCTGTACTAGACATTGTTGATGCCTTTTTGTAATCTAACTTGGCCCCTGACTCTCTACCTCCTGCTCTCAGAAAATCTGGTAGATATTACAGGGTCCCTGACTCTCACAAGTTCCTTTTTAAAAATCCTACTGCGGATCCTGAGACCATTTCACAGGGACCCAAGGGCATTAAAGCTACTTCTGCCAAAAATCCAACCCCCTCTGATAGAGACTCCAGGGCGCTGGTAGATGGGGTAAGAAGGTATACACTTCTGCAGCTTTGGCCATTAGAGCCTTAAACTGCCAGTTTCATATGTTAAAGTATCAGCAGCATGTTATGGGATTGCTTAAACAGAAAATGATGTTGATTCCTGATTGTGCTGAAAATAAGGATTTACTGCATTCAGCTGAACAAGTTGGAAAACATACTTTGCAATGTGGTTTGATTCACTAGAGGCATCTTGCAGGGCTGCTGTAACTGGGTCTGTACTTAGAAGGCATGCTTGACATAAGGAGCAGTCCTTGCCAGATCATGTTAAAGCAAAATTACTGGATGCTTCCTTAAACCAGGACCGCCTGTTTGGCAACAAGGCATTAGTTATTATTAAAAAAAATGGAGGAAAAAGCTAAATCTATGCAAACTATTAAAGATTTTTTACAAGCACAACCTCCAAAGTTTAGTAAGCATTGGACGCCCAAGAATTGGTCCTTTCCTGCCTCTTCCAGACCTTCTCAGTCCAAACCCAGAGCCAGCAGAGCTCCCAGCCTACAGTCCCAGGGTCCTCACAGGACTAAGCAGTGGGGGGCCTCCACTTCCAAATCTGGGAGTAATAAAACTCCCCCCATGGTAAACTCTCTTAATGATTTCTTTTTAAAACTGCCAAGCACTTCTCAACTGACGGCCCCTTTGAGCGGAAAAATTGCTCTTCATGCAAAGAACTGGGAACTCATTACCCAGGACAAATGGGTTTTAAATATAGTGTCCCAGGGATACCAGGTGGGTGGCCAGATCTACCCCCAAATCAGTGAGCAGAGGCCCAAAAGCAAGTATCTTCTCTCTTAAGTATGGGGGGCTATTCAGTTGTTACCAAAAGAGGAAAAGGGACAATGTTTCTACTCTACTTTTCCTGGTCCCCAGAAAAGACAATTCATGGCATCCTATCCTGGACCTGTCTACTTTAAACACCTTTTTGGGGATTCCAAAATTCAAGATGCTGACTCTTCGCCAGTGCTCCCTATGCTAGGCAAAGATGCCTGGTTGGCAACACTAGATTTAAAGGAAGCATACTTGCACATCCCAATCAGGGAATCTTGCAGAAGATAGCTATGCTTCAAAGCAGGCTACATGCACTGTCAGTTCTCTTCACTGCCCTTTGGTTTATCTACTGCGCCCAGGGTACTCAGAAAGTGCCTAGCTCCAGTCATTGCATTTTGCAGGCAAAGAAATATTCAGTTATTCCCATACCTGGATGATTGTCTGATTCAGGCAGAAAGCCAGGACATACTTTTGAAGCGTCTGGCCTTTGTACAAAGGGTGCTAACTTGTCAGGGGTACACGATAAACAAAATAAATCACACCTGGTACCCTGTCAACAAATTATATTCCTGGGAGCAAGCTTGAATAGCAACCAAGATTATCAGTCCAACGAACAAAGGATTCACTGTAACTAAAATAATCACAAATCTAGAGTAGTTCAGTGTACCCAACAATGTTTCAGGCATAAAAAGTCAGATTCTTTTGTAGATAAAACTCTTCTTTAATAAAACACCAGAATAATCACAGGATAAGCACTTTCGCAACAATGCTTCATCAGATCCTACTACAAAAACAGGAAAAAGTAATTAGGTATTGAAAGAACCTGTATCCAATCACATGCATACTCATTAATGATGCAATGGTCTAACTTTGAGTGCTGGTTTTAAAGGTATCCAGGAGGTCTATGTGCCTGCAGAGCTGCTATCCAGTTCATCTCCTTATATTCCACTCTGTTGTTCAAATCACCTCCTCCAAGGTTGTTATGAACAATATCTACCACTGGAAATTTAAAAGAATGGCCCTCATTGTCCTTAATATGTTTATAGAGAGCATTTAAATGCCTTTTTTTCTTAATATCCCCTAAGTTCTGCAGAACCCTCTCTTTAAGCTTCTGAGTGGTCTTCCCTATGTAGAAAGATGTACAATCTGCGCATGTAGCTAGGTATACTAAATTCTCAGTCCGACGATTCGCATACAAGTGAAATTCATATAGCTTATCTGTAACAGGGTGTTTAAACTGTCTGTTCCCTGACATGAAACTGCAAGCTTTACAGCTCCTACAGGGAAAAGTGCCCTCTCATATTCAATCTAGTTTGTTCACAGTGGGTCTCATAGCACATCTCCCTTTTCAACGAGATATTAATTTTAAAAATAAATTTAGGCTTAGCACCCACCAGTTCATTCATCCTATCATCTATTTTTAATATAGACCAGTTGTTTCTAACCACATTACATATAGATTGTATATTACTACTATACTTTAATGCAAACCACACCTAGGTTTATTTAAATTCCCTTTCTTTTCATGCCTCCTATTACCTTTAAAATATGGTTTCCCCTCCGTATCTCTCAGGGCATGTACTTCTCGTCTCTTATTCAACTCACTTATGGCATGTCCCCTTTGTCTAAATTCTTCATGTAATGTATCTACAGCTACCTTATAGTCCATTGCATTTGTGTGTAATCTCGATATACGTAGAAACTAATTCTTTAGAATGTTACCAAAAATTCTATTGGGGTGCATGCTATCTACTTAATAGGTTATTTTTTCTACATTCTTTACGGAACATAGGGGAATCACAGCTTCCATCATCATTAAGTTTAACAGTAGTATCTACGAGATCTATTTTCTCCTGTGAACTATGTAGGGTAAATTTAAAGCATATGCTGTTACTCTCCATATATCTGACAAATTCTTTCAGTGAATCTACATCACCCCCCCCCCATAAAATAAAAATATTGTCAACAAAGCACTTATAATAAGTTAACCTTGTATAAATGTTCAGTAAAAATTACATTGTCCTCCCACTCTGCTAATACAAGGTTGGCATAACTGTTAGCGCAGGGTGTACCAATAGCCACACCCTGCTGCTGCCAGTATATGCCTTCCCCAAACATGAGCACATTATATTTCAAAATCAGTTCAGTTAAAGTACATATAACTTGTATTTGTATGTTAGTTAAAACATGATACCTTAAGAAGCTTCTAATCGATTCAACCTCGTACTCATTGGGTATAATGGTGAATAATGTATTAATATCCAATGTAACAAACAACATTTTCTTCCTTCAAATCAAGATTATTAATACAATCTCCTAATGTTTGTAGGAACATCTGTGTATCCTTCAACACTGCTGGAGCTTTGTCTAAAAGACTTTTCAATTCCCTTTCCACAAAAGTAGATGCGGGTTCTCCCCACCACAGGTCTCATTGGTGGTTTGGTAAGTGTTTTGTGTATTTTAGGTAGTCCATTCAGCGTTGGTGTAATAGGATGTTCCACCTTAATAAATTCATATAGATCCTGTCCAGTCATATTGCTTCAAAGCATATCTTCCATGATCATCCTTACTTCACTAATAAACCTATTAACCTGTTTAGTAACTAATAAATAAGTATTACTTATCACTAAGCATATCTACTATACTGTTAATGTAATCATTAAAATTCATAAGTGACACCACCTTTATTGGCAGGGCATATAGAAATATCAGAATTAGCTTTCAGTTCTTTTAAAGCAGCATTCTCTTAATGAGTCATATTATAAAAGTTTTATCAAACTTGCCTGTGGTAAAAAGTTCATATAAGTCTCTCTCGCATACCTTCACAAATGCCTCTATATTGGCTGGCAATTGTGTGGGTTAAATAAACTAGGTTTTCTCAAAGGTACCTGTACATCCTAATGTTCTTCATTATCAAACATCATTTTTAATGTCATATTCCTGGCAAACTTGCGTAGGTCTATTAGGACTTCCTCCAACTGTGAACTCCTAGCAGGTACGAAAGAAAGTCCTTTGTTCAGTACCTGCAACTGCAAATCAGTCAATGATACAGACAAAAGGTTGTAAACTAGCATCTGCGTTGTTTCTGCCAATTCTCCGTTGTCCTTCTCTCCTCTGATGGTCTGTGCCTCTTTCTCCCTCGACTGGAAGACAGTTGTTTCTTTGGAGCCCAGTAGTTTCAGTGATGCTGGAAGCATGGTGATAAATGCTGGAAAACCCGAAGTCGATGCTACTTGCTGCTTCGCTAACCCTTGTTTATGCACCATGGTCTTCGGTCCCGCTCCTTTCCTTTTCCGCTGTTCAGCGCCTTGTGATGTCACTTCCTTATCGCCATTGCTTGTATCTATGGAAACGCCTCCACTTCCTATACATTCATGTGGAGCCGACAAATGGTCACCTGTCCGTTCTTCATTCTCAGTGTTGGAACTACTTTGATCTACCTCATTACTGTTATTATATACATTGATACGAGGCCATACAAATATATGGCCATTTACAAAGTCAGTTAGATATCTTGCCAATTTCTTTTTCTTATTCAAGGAAAGGTGTTCTTCATAAGCTGCAATACTGATGTAAACATTCTCAATTCTTTTATCTACTACAACCCCCTTGTACTTAGATGTCAATTCTTGCCTTAATAATACTACTTTATCCAACAATTCTTTCTGACTCTGAGCAAAATATTCATTCATAAGCCGTAAGTAATTAAAGCTCAGTTCTAAATTCATGGCTTGCCATTTTTTCAGTAATTCTGGGAAAGTATCCCCATATGACGGCATCAGTAACACCCTTAACCCTTTAGTCACAACCTTGTGATAAAGGCAGGCTTTAAAATGTAAGCGTTGCTATTGTGCTCTTTTAAGTTTTTATAATGTATTTTCTGGTTCTTTCAAAGTCATTTGAAAACTGTCCATATCAATATCATTATTTAGGATGTCACTCGTACCTGTTGAATTAATCAAAGCTGTAGTGAGAAGCGGGTTCTTCTCTACATATACAAGCCATTCAAATTCATCCATAGTTACATTTCCATTTGCATTACTTGATTCAAGATTATTGCCTTCTGCCATGTTTCGTTGTATGGAAAAAAGCAAAAACAGCAACCAAGATTACCAGTCCAAAGAACAAAGGATTCACTGTAACCAAAATAATCACAAATCCACAGTAGTTCAGTGTACCCAACAAAGTTTCAGGCATAAAAATAAGATTATCTTGTAGATAAAACTCTTCTTTAATAAAACACCAGAGTAATCACAGGATAAGCGCTTTCGCAACAATAGTTCATCAAATCATATTGCAAAAAACAAGAAAAAGTAATTAGGTATTTAAAGAACCTGTATCCAATCACATGCATACTCATTAATGATATAGTGGTCTATCTTTGAGTGCTGGTTTTAAAGGTATAGTATAATTAAGACCAGGAGGTCTATGTGCCTGCAGAGCTGCTATCCAATTCATCTCCTTAAATTCCACTCTGTTGTTCAAATCACCTCCTCTAAGGTTGTTATGAACAATATCTACCACTGTAAATTTAAAAGAATGGCCCTCATTGTCCGTAATATTTTTATAGAGAGCATTTAAATGCCTTTTGTTCCTAATACTCCTAAGTGTTGCAGAACCCTCTCTTTAAGCTTCTGAGTGGTCTTCCCTATGTAGAAAGATGGACAATATACGCATGTAGCTAGGTACACTAAATTCTCAGTCCAACAATTCGCATATAAATGAAATTCATATAGCTTATCTGTAACAGGGTGTTTAAACTTGTCTGATCTCTGACATGAAACTGCGAGCTTTACAGCTCCTACAGGGAAAAGTGCCCTCTCTTATATTCAATCTAGTTTGTTCACAGTGGGACTTATGGCACTGTTCCCTTTTCAACGAAATGTTTTTAAAAATACATGTGTAGATTGTACATCTTTCTACATAGGGAAGACCACTCAGAAGCTTAAAGAGAGGGTTCTGCAACACTTAGGGGATATTAGGAACAAAAGGAATTTAAATGCTCTCCATAAACATATTAAGCACAATGAGGGCCATTGTTTTAAATTTCCAGTGGTAGATATTGTTCGTAACAACCTTAGAGGAGGTGATTTGAACAACAGAGTGGAATATAAGGAGATGAATTGGATAGCAGCTCTGCAGGCACATAGACCTCCTGGTCTTAATTATACTATACCTTTAAAACCAGCACTCAAAGATAGACCACTATATCATTAATGAGTATGCATGTGATTGGATACAGGTTCTTTAAATACCTAATTACTTTTTTTTGTTTTTTGTAGTAGGATCTGATGAAGCATTGTTGTGAAAGTGCTTATCCTGTGATTATTCTGGTGTTTTATTAAAGAAGTTTATCTACAAGAGAATCTGACTTTTTATGCCTGAAACCTTGTTGGGTGCACTGAACTACTGTGTATTAGCAAGCTTGAATACAACTTCCCAGATGGCTTTCCTAATGTCAGAGAAACAAATTAATTTGACAACCTACTTCAAACAAGTGGCCACAAAAACCCTGCTATCTCCAAGGCAAATAAAACAAGCCTTTGAGGTTCAACGCTTCCTGCATTCTTCTAATTTCATATGCAAGACTGCATATGAGGAATCTACAATGGTATCTAAAAAGCCTATGGTGTCAACACTCTCAGGATCTAGAAGCAATGATTCCTATCATACCTTGGCTATGCCTAGAGTTCCTTTGGTGGGCAGAGGACTGCCACCAAAACAAGGGACTGCCATTCCTACTACCCCCTGCCGCCCAAACCCTAACAGCAGACTCATCAAACTATGCATGGGGGGCTCATCTGTCAGGGAAGTGCATTCAGGGCAAATGGAACCCAAGTCAAATGCACCTGCATATCAGTCAGAAAGAAATGTTAGTTGTACAGAATGCTCTGCAGTCTTCAAAGACCACATTCTTCCAGGACAATTAATGGTAAGGACAGATAACACCACTGTTATGTGGTAAATAAACAAGCAGGGGGTACCTATTCTTACCTTCTCTGCAGACTAGCCATGGCTCTGCGCAACACAGCCTTGAGTTACCAAGTGCATCTAGAGGCTCAATTCCTACCAGGAAAACTCAATACACTGGCAGATGAACTCAGCAGAAATCACATGGACCCACACGAGTGGAAACTGGAACCAAAGATATTCAACATGTTGATAAACAAATGGGGGAGCCCAGATCTAGACCTGTTTGCCTCCCCCAGAACTACCAATTGGACACATTCTGCACAAGGACTCCCCACAAACAAGCTTGGAAAGTGGATGCCCTGTCCTTCACTTGGAAAAACCTATCAGTTTATGCCTTTCCTCCTCTGCCTCTCCACTCCAAAGTACTACTATAGATCAAACAGGGCAAACCAAGGACGATACTGATTGCACCAGACTGGCTACGTCAACACTGATGCCCCCTCTTGCGCAGTTTCACTGCTGGCAGTATGGCACCTGCCTCAGACCCCTTCCCTACTGTCACAGCAGGAGAGCCAGACTCTGCACCCTCTGCTTCAAACCCTGGCAGCCTGGCTAATTTCCTAATCTCTCCATTACCTCCCTCAGCAAACAAGTGTTGGATGTCATTTTGTAGGCAAGGAGGCCTAGTACTAGAAAATCTTATGCTGAAAAATGGAAAAGATTCTGTGCCTGGAACCAAACTCAAGGGATGGGCACAGCAGCGCCCAATTTACCTCAGATTCTTCATTACTTAACTGAGATGCTTCACAAGGGCCTTTCTTTTTCCTCAATCAAAATTCACGCCTCCGCCATTTCAGCTCATTACAACACAGAACCATCCCTCTTCTCTCATCCACTGCTCAAGCAGTTCCTCAGAGGGGCCAGAAACTTAAGACCACCCAGAAGAGCCCAAACACCAGCCTGGGACCTTAATTTTGTATTGGAAAAACTCAGTCTTCCTCCTTTTGAGCCAGCTGCAAGTGCAGAGTTAACATTTCTTTCTTGGAAAACAGCCTTCCTTTAGCAATTACTTCAGCAAGAAGGGCATCTGAACTACAGGCCGTTATGGCAGTGGAGCCTTTCATCATATTTTATGAGGACAGGGTTTCCCTCAGGGCCAATGCCTCCTTCTTGCCCAAGGTGGTATCCAGTGTGGCTCTTAATCGGTCCATTCATTTGCCAACCTTCTGTAATCCACAGAACAAAGGAGAAAGTATTCTGCACTCCTTAGATGTGCACAGACAACTTGGATTTTACTTGAACAGGACTAAACCTCAAAGGAAATCTGAACAACTGCTGGTGGCATTTGCTGCAGGGGCAAAGGGGAAGGCTATTTCAAAGCAAACTGTTTCTAAATGGATAGGCCAATGCATTCATTTCTGCTGTAAGCACCATGTAAAACCTATCCCACAGGGGATTTAGACCCCATTCAACCAGCACTGCATCTACCTGTACAGTCTTTCTCAGAGGTGTTACCTACCAGGGACATCCTAGAAGCTGCTACCTGGAGTTCTGTACATACTCACCGAGCATTACCATTTACCAATTTTCTCTAAATCCAGAACTGGCTTTGCCACTGCAGTCTTGCAGGGCCTTTTAGCTGGTTCTAATGCTATCTAAAATGCCTCCTCCCATACTTAGCTTTGGGAATCTACACAAATGTGATGACTGCAACAGTGACACATGAAGAACATAGTACAGTTGTGTACACTTAACATAAATGTAGATGTTGGAGTGTATTCACTGCTGCAGTCCTGGTTACCCTCCCTCCAGCCCTCTCCTTTACTATGCTTAAAAGCTTTTTTGGTGTATTTGCTTTTTTGTTGGAGGTATAACCTTATATATATATATATATATATATATATATATATATATAAAATTAATTTATTTATTTAATTGCTTCCCATTATGGGGGCACCTTATATCTGGGGCAAGAAAAACTGATGTAATGGCATCGACTGCATGCTTTATACCCCTGACTACCTGACGTCACGGAAGATGAGACAGCAACCGTCACAGGACCCAAGACTTTGGTAATCAGGCCGACTGAGGGCTACTGCAAGCAGATAACCCAAATGTGATGACTGCAATAGTGAATACACTCTAACATCTACATTTATGGTAAGTGTACACAACTGTACTTTCTGAATTCTCTTTTCCAGTGAGCCACCCAGGACTTAGGGCTGGGGACGCTGTCCCAACCAGAAAGGAAGGTGAGATGGACAACATAACATAAAGAAGTTATGTTCTTACCATAACGTTCCATGTTTGTTGTCCTTTATCTTGCCTTCCTCCTTGCGTCCCTCCCTCCTTCCCCCATCCTGGATGATTGAAAGGAATTTTTTTTTGGTTGATCTGGCTTTGTTTCCTTTGCTTTTCAGCCTTTGATATACTCCTTGTCACCATAGTTGTCCTGTTGTTGTCGGTACAAAGCTTTATTGTATAGTTACCTCTTTTATTGAGTAATTCATATTTTTCTGTCTAGTGGCTAGTTCTTACAGACTAGATCTGGGTAGGTACCACTGTGCATGCTGGGATAAGGGGTTAGCCTCGAACCAGTAAGGACTCTTCGAGCTTTAGAAACCCAACTAGAAAGAAGGAAGGCGAGATAAAGTACAGCAAACATGGAACGTTATGGTAAGAACATAACTTTTTTTTTTTAAACACATTTATTGAATTATCACTTAAGACATAGGCAAACATACATTTAAAAGAAAGTGAACCGTATTAACATAGACATTATACATTACATACATTCTTTTATACAGTTATCACTGCATTTCCTTAACGCTCGCTTTTCCTCCAAAAAATTTTCTGCATACATTGTTGCTGCGATTTTTGTTGTAATTTGTTCCTATCCTTTTCTAAAAATCCCACGTCCAATTATATTATCTCAGTTACATTATTCGCTGCTACAAATAAGTCTGTTTAGACTCTGATTTCCATTTTCTAGTAATTGCTTTTTTGGCAGCCACCATAATTAAACTTAACAAGGCCTTACTGTGTCTATGCAATTCAGATCAATGTAACACAGCTCAAAAAATCACTTCCTTAGTTACACCCATTTGCTCACCCAATATTACTGACAGAGTACTCTATAGGAAATTTTTAGTTTGCCAACTTGTTACACTCCCAAAACGTATATTGCCAGTTGCCTCTTTTTTCTCCATCAAGCCCTCCAACATTTACCGTCTTCTGAGGCAAAATTCTTTGGTGTCTTTCTTTGGTATAAAAATGGCTATGCAAACACTTCCAAGCAAAAATTCTAAATCTACTAGACTTTGTTGCATATTTGGGAGCTATCCAGTCCTTCACATATCCACCTAATTAACCTTATTATTGTATCCGGGAATACAGATGCTTAGTCTGTCGTATGCTTTTAGCTGCAGTGGTACAGCGATAGTGTTGTTGCCTCACAGCAAGAGGTTCTCCTGTTCAATTCTTGGCTGGAGTGCCTTCTGTGTGGAGTCTGTATGTCCTCCCCGTGGTCGAGTGACCTCCGAAAGACGTGTGAATGGGCGTGCCTTCGCTGAAGGTTGGGTGTTTGGCTGGCAACTCGGCACCATAAAAATCTACAGCCAATCATTAGCGGACCGGAGATCCGCTGTGGCGACCCCTAACCGAGAAAAGCCGAAAAGACGAACAAGTCTGTTGTATGCTTTCTTTGTATCAAAACCCACTAGCAAAGTTGTATTAATATTATCAGATGTTTGCCTCCCCTCCACAAAACCATATTCGTCCATATATGTCAGTTTTGGCAACACCTTTGCCATTCTTTTAGCAATTATAGACCAAACCGTTTATAATCATGATTTAAAATTGAAATGGAGCTTATAGGAAGCCAAGTCTGATGGGGCTTTACTATCTTTTGGTATGACAGCCACCACAGCTTTCTTCCAGGATGTTGGTGCTTCCCCTCCTTTTAAAATACTGCTGAACAAAACCCTTCAGATCTTTGTCACTTTTTTCTATTCTAGCTTCCAAACTTCTCTAAGAATACCATCCATTCGTAGAGTATTTCCTATACATCACTCTCTTTATCTCCTGTACTCCTATCTTAACTGTTATTTGTCTTAACTGTTACTTGTCTCATTTTCTTCTAACCTTGGCATACTTAAGCCTTCCATAAATATTCCAATCATGCTTTTTCTTGATTTCCACATTCCTCATAAAATTTATGAAGCATCTCTAGTAACTACAGTATCTCTGGTTATTGTTCTTGTTATAGGCTCCATAAGTTTGGCAACAATTCTTTCTACTTTCTGTTGCGTAAGACGTTCTAAGAGTTTTTGTGCTCTGGCGGTATTGTCAGAAAACAGTTGCTTAACAGCAATCCTTCAAAATTGAAAAGCAATCTTTCTAAACTCATGCATATTGTACAGATACTTCCTTATTTTCTGTCTAGCAACACCGCATTTGCACCTCTTACTGTTGTGCAAGATTCAGTTTATTCCGCAACACATTAACCTTTGTTATGCCTTCTAAATAATTCTTGTTGATTCTTAACTAGATCTTTTTTTTCTTTTATTTTTACCCCATTTTTAAACTCCACTTTCATTTTTCCTACTCAGCAGCTGTTACATCTGAAGAAATTTCTATGTTCCCTAATAACTCTTAAATAATTTCCACTATCCATTCATTAAATTTTCTTTCTTTTTAACACTTAGATGGGGAAGTGCCTGTGTCATTTTTACTTCATTACCCTACAGTTTTTTCTTTTTTCTTTTTTTTTTTTTAGTGCATTACATGAAATAGTTATTGGATGAGTGTTAAAGCTTTCAATTTACTGCATATGTTCCAGTGAAATGTAATTTGTCTAGTCTATCCCAGTTATTGTACAGTAAGGAATAATATGTAAATTCTGTCTTCCTACTACTGAATTCAGGTCTTCCATACCAAATGTTTTTCATAAGGTTTTTTTCAGAAATCTACTCTCTTTTGTTATATTTTCCCTTCTATGTCCCTGAGATACATGGTCAGTGTTGCAAACCAAGTTCCAGTCAGCAGCTATAATTAATATTCCCCTGCTGAAAGCTGATTTCTTCCAAAAATTTCTAAGATCCATAATGGCAGTTTTTGGTGGAATGCCAGCATTATCCTCTTCCCGTCAGTGGCCTCTTTCTACCATAAATCTACCATTACTATCCTTTCCCACTCTTCTGTCTAGAGTTTTACTATCAATTATAAGTACTTCCCTTTTCCATGAATATCCATTTTGAAGTCCTTCCTTTACCAAATTCACATGCTAATTTCTTTACAAAAGTGTGTCATGTAGCACTATTTGTGCACACTATTTCTTAATATAATTCAGTATTAGTATCTATTTGTCTGTGCCTAAAGTATGTTTAGTGCAGCCATTATGATAAGCATTTATTGTTCCCAACTATTACATATGACCAATTTCTTGAATGTCTATTTCAGGCTTTTGTGTTACATCCATCCACTGTTTGTCAGGTTGATTCTTTATACATTTGTTACTTGTCATCTCCATTTAAACCTTTGTCACATTTTACAAGACTTTTTGTTTTTGTTTTAATTAATTCTCACACACACACATTCTCACACACACACACATTCTCACACACACACACACACACACACACACACACACACACATTCTCACACACACACATTCTCACACACACACACACACACACACACACACACACACACACTCTCTTGAGTTAAAACAACACACAAAGCTACATACATCTTCAGATAATGATGATTAGTACTCCTGATAGGGGCAATTTTCCCAAGTTGACAGCCACACCCACAGGCATTAATTTACTTAAAATTAAGGATCTTATGTACTTTTCATTCTTCCTTACTGATGGGTTACGGATCTGACTCAGCCACATTTCCAAGTCTTTCGATCCTAGTTGTCACTCGTCTAGTCAGGATAAAACAGATGAACAGTTGTGGGTTTGGTTCTTACAGTTTTATTATATACAGTCACATCAGGATTGAAGCTTAGTAACTTAAATGAACTTATAAACAGACTGACTACTGCACTCATACATGTTGACACACTGTTTCTCAAAATGGCACTGCTTCCTGCACGTGCTCTGTATTTATATGCACGTGCCCTCACTTTGAAAAGCTCCTTAAAGTTACAACATATTCTCTATTCTACAGCCTCCCTCTTTGGGAAATGAGTCATACACTGAAAAATGACAACATTCATTGACATTAAATTGTACAGAAATTATCCTTTGACATGCAGTTATACATAACTAATCCTTTGACATGCAGTCATATAGAACTAATTACAAATGAAGCAGTCATGTCCAGGTTGCTGTGTATTTTACACTAGGTCTGGAAATGGGACCTGATCATATGACATAGAAATTAGAACTGGGTGTAGCAACAGGGACCGTCTTTAATGAATGTTCAGCTTCAGGGACATCATCAGGAATGGGAATAGGTACTGAAGCGATGTCTCTCAACAGGAACATCGTCTGGATTGCTCTTAGATCTAGAGTCTTTATCACAGGTACGATGCTGCGATATTGATTCAGGCACCAGAAGAAGATGCCTGTGATTTCTTCTGTATTCCACTAAGTAAGATCTCAGCTCAGCACATACACCTCTCACTTGACCAATTTGATCAAAACCTCTCACCATTTGCATCCTCACTATGTCTCAATCCTTCAATGGATGAAGAAATCTGCTCGTTTGATCATAATTGGACTTCTGAAATGAACGCTTTTTAAATAGGTGGGCTTTGATTGCTGTGATGCTTTTAGCATTAAGCACCAACAAACTGGAACTGATAGGCAAGGTTGTTCTAGTTTGCCTAGGTAGAAGTCGCTGAGCAGGTGAGCTAAGTAAATTGCCATGGGGTATATTTCTGAGATTAAACAAATTCAAGAAAATATCAGTGTTGTCACGCTTTGACCTTTGTAATAATTGTTTTACACTCTCTACTGCGTGCTCAGCTAGGCCATTTGATTGTAGGTATTAAGGACTGCTAGTAATATGGATAAAGTCCCACTCTTTTGCAAATTTCTGAAATAACTGACTGGTAAACTGGGCATCGTTGTCAGAAATAACTTTGTGTGGACCACCATGGACTGAGAAGTGATGTTTCAACTTGGTAATGACAGTACTGGACGTTGGAATAGGTATCATATCGATCTCAAACCAGTTCGAATAAGAATCTGCCAACACTAAATAGTTCTGATTATTCCACTCAAATATGTCAGTGGCTGTTATTGACCAAGGTATTTCAGGGATTTGGCATAGCTGAAGTGGCTCTTTTTGATACTGAACAAGGTGAAAGTACTTTGTCAAGGTCTTTTGACAGAGAAGGCCAAAATACAAGTCCTGTCACCTTCCTTTTGGTAACTTCGGAATCTGGGTGACTCTGATGCAAACTCTGGGTATACTTATGTTGTAAGGAAGTCGTAACAACAACTTGAGGACCTTTGAAAATGATACCATCTTCCATCAACATCTCATCTCTGTAAGGAAAATATGGTTGCACTTCTTATAGTACACAAGATTGCTTTGATGGCCATCCAACATTGATGAAGTGCTTGAGCTTTTGCAAAACTGGATCAGTCTTATGATCTCTTAGCTCCTCATGTCTTGTGGTAGAAAAATTACACACTTACATGACATCAAAGTAAAAATTCTCAGCATCAAGCTTTTCTGTGGTATTTGTGGACGATCTGGATAAGGTATCAGCCAGATGAAGAAGTTTGTCTTTTGCATAGACCATTTTGAAGTTGTACTTTTCTAATCTGAGCATCATTGTTTGTAGTTTTGTTGGAGCTGTATGCATAGGCTTCTTTAAAATGGTGAGTAGAGGTCGATGATCAGTCTCAGTCTGGAAAGTTCAGCCGTAAATGTAATCATGGATCTTCGGACATATTTGCCAAAAGTTTCTTCTCAGTTTGACCATACTACGTCTCAGTTTGGGTAAGAGTTCCAGATGCATAGGCTACTGGTCTGCTCTCTTGAAGAATAACCGCACCAAGACCTAACTTTGAAACATCACAAGAAAGAATTACTGCTTGTGGGCATCATAGTATCTTAACTTAGATGGACTGGCAATTTTCAGATCTTTGAATGCTCTCTGGTGGTGTTCCAATCATGTCTAGACAACATTTTTGCATGTCAGCTCTCTTAAAGGTGCTGATAATTCACTGAAGTCTGATATAAATTTGCCCAAATAGTTAACCATAGCAGGAAACTGCTGTAAGACTTGGACATTGTCTGAAGCTGGCATTTCAAGAATGTGTGTTTGGAAAGGTCTGGTCGTAAGTCTGTACTGGTAAATAAATGAACTAAACAAGTAACTTCTGGAAGCCTGAATTTACATTTCAGAGGGTTGAGCTTTAGATTCACTTCACATACTCTCTCTCCAGAACGTTCCTGAGGTTTCTGTCATGCTCTGCTTCACCATTACCTCCAACTAGTAAATCATCTACTATTATAGGACACAGATAACTTGAAAAAATTTGCTCCATTGCACGCTGAAAGGCTTCACTGGCAGAATTTATTCCAAAAGGCATTCTGAAAAATGTGTATCTATGGGGTACCGTTTGTAGTCAGTAGAGAAGATTTGCAATCAAGCATTACTTGCCAAAACTAACTCTGTGGCTAAGACAGAAAAAAGCAGTGGCATTTGGCATGAGGGTGGCAACTTCACTGTACGCATAGGATGGTGGAGCCACTTTAATGCTTCAAGTCTTTTGGGTCATTACATATTCTGATTTCATCTGAGCTTTTTTTATGAAAACTACCATGGAAAATACCCTCTCGGTTGGTTGTTTGACTGGACAAACCTCCCCTTGCTGCATCATTTCATCTAACTTGACCTTGACTTTGTCCTGCATAGCTGTTGGAACTTTTCTCGCTAGTCTGACCACTGGACTGACCTCTGGGTCTAATTTCGTGGAGTACACAACTGGAAGTTTGCCTAACTTGTCTTTGAAAATATCAGCATACTCTGTGAAAATAACATTGATGAAACTGGAACTAGGACATGTGCTTTACATAATGGACTGTTTTGGTAAAAGAAAGCAGTTTCATTTTTAAAATGGTCTGAGACCTAATAGTGACTGCACATGTCTTTTGACTACATAAAATTGCAAGCTGTAACTGTTCCCAGCTTAATAACATAAAAGCACTGCTGAGCCTTCGGTTTGAATCTCCATAAGCAACAAGCTTCGCACAGTTGGCCAAATTAAATTGTTCACCAGCTCTCACTCTAGCAAATGTTTCTGCTGACATAACATTGCACTTTGAACCAGTATCTACTTTGAGCTCCATGGGTTTACTATTAATCAGGATAGTCCAAAACACTTTGTTCATTGCCAGCAAATCTATTCCATTAACCTTTTCACCAACTAATGACACACCATATACATAGAAATTAGAGTTGCAGCTTGCTGCATGATCAACTTGCTTTTTTAAATGACCTTTCTTAATAAATGACTGAGGCTTGCTTGATTTACAAAATGTTTGAAAGTGGTTCAATTTTTTACACTTGTGGCATTGCTGATGAAATTCTAAGCACTTTTCTCTTTTAGACTCGTGACTGGCATCACAGTTACTACAGTTAACAATGAGACTTGACTTTGGTTTTGCTGACTTACCTTGTGTTGCACTGAACATAACTGTTTTACTGAGCTAGTCTTAGAACTTGCTGGAAAGTTATGGGCTCTCCCTGGAAATCCCGCAGGAGCTGCAGCTGCCATGTGATTACACCTATTTCTGTAAGCCACGTGCTACATGCCGTCCATGTTTGCCCTAGAGGCTGCTGAAGTCATACTCTTATCATTCGCAAGCATATTTGTGTGCCTTTCTGTAAGCTTATCTGTTTGAAAAATCTGTATGACTTTGCTCATCACGATCTCGAAACAGTCTTTCTCATTGCAGCGTTATTAACCCAACATACATGCCTGTCTTTTATCAACTCGTCCTTCAAGTCATGGTTTCTCAAGTCAGTAATATAAGCTGCAAAACTTTCTCTTGACTTTTGGTCTGTTGTATAAAATAAGTGCCTATCCAATGTAATGTTTGTCTGGGGTTACACATTTCTCTAAATTTACATTTTAAGCACTCTGGGTCCTCCCTTAACCCTGTACAACAGTATGATGATGATTTTCCCCTTCTCCTGCATATACTGCTGGTGCATACACAAATGAACGCCGTCTTTCAATGGCTTCTGACCCCGCTAGAATAAGCAAAATAAATGCCCTCATCTGTGCATATATATCAGAGCTAATTGTATGAAAATATCGTATTCCTGCTCAAATACTCTCCAATTCTCTGCAATATTATGATCAAACACAAGTGGATTGGGTCTGTGAACTTTTCAAAATAATTGTACTGTAATAAAGCGCACACTCTGAGATACTTTGAACAACTCTAGTTATACTCTGAATAGCTTTAGTCAATGAAAAATAATAATTCATATAAACGCATGGTCGTTTATTAAAAGACATGCAGTCACTTTCCTTATCATGCTTATTTTGCCCTTTCAGTGCACTCTGTATGCTCATTTCACCTTTTATCATGCTCGTTTTACTTTTAACATGCTCATTTTACTTTAAACATGCTTGTCATGCAAATCAGAGGTAATTCTGAACGTCCTCGTATGTATTTCTGATTCTACCAAATATCGTTTCGAACATTTTGTTTAATCAGTAATGCGTTTTGTACTTTACTTTTGATTAATAATGTTTTGTTCCACTCATTTTATTAATAATGTGTTTTGTGCCTTGCAAATGCTTTGTATAGTTTTCTTTACAAAATAATTTATGCGAGTTTTGATTACCTGAAGTTAATTTCTGACCTTTTTCTAATCATTTGAGCACTGTATCACCCAGCCAAACTCTACCGTTAACTCTGCACCTCATGGCTTGAAAAAGTTGCACACTCCATCCTGGTTCTGACACCATGTCACTTGTCCTGTCAGGATAAAAGAGATGAACAGTTGTGGGGTTTGGTTCAAACAGCTTTATTATGTGCAAACACATCAGGATTGAAGCTTAGTAAATTAAACTTATAAACTGACTACTGCACTCATACATGTTAAAACTCTGGCTGTTCTTTCAAAATGGTACTGCTGCCTGCATGTGCTCTCTATTTATATGCTTGTGCCATCACTTTGAAATGCTCCTTAAAGTTACAACAGATGCGCTATTCTACATTAGTCTTGAGCTCCTCCCTCTTCCCAAAATGCAATATACAATCCCTAACTCCTCAGATCTTATTTGCTGCCTAAAAGATAAGACAGAAGATTCATGTGTCTTGAGCCTTAGGGTAGTTTGTTTTCTTTTGCAAATTTGTAATTTTTTTTCTTTTTCTCTTGTCTGGTAGTATTTCCTGCCTCTACACACGCCTGTGGCTGTATTTTGATGTCCTTCAAGAATGCAACTGCAGTCCTTACATTTGGATTGTCCTGCCTCAGGCAGCCCTCGGTCGGCCGGATTCCAAAGTCTGGGTCAGGCGTCGGCTTATGTCGCCTCCTCCCCGACGTCAGAGAGGCTGGGGTATAAAAGCATCAGCCGACGCTATCTTCCCCAGTCTTTCTTGCCGCGCGGTGCCCGAAGCAGAAGCAGTTCGCAAGTGCCGGTCGGTCAGCTCCTGTGTTTTACGTATCCAAAGTCATCATAAAGCTAAGTACCCCGTTGGGGATCTTTTTCTTACCTCAGCCGATGTCAGAAAAAACTGAAAAAGTTAATAACTGTTTGTCTTGTGGTAAACAAATACCTCATAAGGACTTCCATTCTTACTGCCTTCCCTGCCTTGGCCCAGACCACGACGTCTCGGCCTGTGCTGCCTGTGCTTGCTTCAATAAGCGCACACTCAGGCACCGGGCAGAGTTTGCTGAAGACTTTTTTGGTGACAAATTCTCTTATACTATGCCGTCGGAACAACTGACACCCCATATTTTGAAAAACCGGAAGGACCGGGACCGACATTCTCGGCCCGCAACTTCCACCAACACCACGCCAAAAACTACCGCGAGTGCATCGGTCTCTTCTGAGGCAGTTGTTCCACCGCTCCGGACCGACGACACCGCTTTACCGATCACTCCGGCCCCGGAGCCTGCGCAGGTGCCGGTTGTTGATTTTCCTCCAGAATCTGAAGCCCAAGATTTGCCTGAGACCATACCGGTGGACAGGGTTACTCCAGCACGTGGGGCAGCTAGGCCCCCTATGTCTATGTCTATCAAGGCCTACACACGTGCTAAGGCTGCTAGCCAGGCTAAGTCTCACCCTCCTAAAGCTTTGCCTCAGCCCACTACTGATAAACAAATCATGACTTTAGCTGCAGATTTAATTTCTTTAATCACAGGCTCCCAGGCCCATCATGACAGAGGTTCTCAGCCACCTTCTGACAAAAGGCCCAGGGTTGAACATACAGACACTTCTTTCTTCAGATGAAGCCTCTGGTGACTCTGATCACTCAGACACCCAGGAAGAGTCCTTCCAGACCTACGAGGATTCTGATGCGGAGGATTCGATTCCCTCTGCCTCTCCTCCTGAGGATATTTCTTTTGGGGAAATTCTCCACTCCATGAGAGAGCATTTTCAGTGGCAAGGCCAGGAATTCTCTGACTCCAGGAAACTGCTTTGTACCTTCCTTAAGCTTCCCCAACATAGGCCTTTAGCTATCCCTCCAGTGTTAGATGTACTGGATGATGTGTACTCAGATTCGAGTGCTTCTCCTGATTCTCTCCCCCCTGCTCCTGTCAAGCCAGACAGATACTACAGGGTTCCTGAAACTCACAAACATCTCTTTAAGGCCCACTCTGTTGATCTAGAAACAATTTCCCAGGGGCCCAAGGGGGTCGCCACTTCCACGGCCAAAAATCCTTTGCCCTCCGACAGGGAAGCTAGGTCCCTGGAGAGGTGGGGCAAAAAAGTTTATACCTCAACCACACTTGCCATGAGGGCCCTTAATTGCCTTTTTCATATGTTTCAGTAGCAGGATTTCTTGATGGATGATTTACAGAAAAAGTTAGCCTCTCCTGAGCCTTTAGATGGAAAGGCCTTGCAGGATTTGGTCCATAACACACAGCAGGTTAGCAATCATTTTCTTCAGTGTGGTTATGATGCATTGGAAGCTTCATGTAGGGCAGCTATGACAGGGGCTGTCATACGTAGACATGCATGGTTGAAAGAACAGGCATTGCCAGATCATGTTAAAGCAAAGCTTCTAGATGCACCTCTGGAAAAGCACAAGCTATTTGGTGCTAATGCTCAGGATGTGTTGAAATCAATTGAGGAAAAGGCTAAATCAGTGCAAACAGTCAAGGATTTCCTCCAGGTTCAGCCACCTAGGTTCAGCAGGAATTGGCCTTCTAAGAACTGGTCCTTTCCGGACACTGACAAGTTTCAAAGGGGAAAAAACAGGCGTGCCCGAGGAAGAGGGCAATACAGAGGCTCCTACAGGGGACGCCAATGGCAACCGACTAATCAAAGAGGTAGCGCAGGGACTTCCCCTGCACCACAAGGACAATCACAATGACTTGACTTTGACACCGCCGACCAAGGCTCAAAGAGAAGCACCTTTAGGCGGAAAATTATCATTATTTTCAAGAAATTGGCACATTTTAACAAAGGACAAATGGATTCTGGACATAATAGACCAAGGTTACAGGTTCCACTTCCATACTGCCACAAAATCAAAGGGCAGAGGCATTCGAACAAGTTTCAAAACTGAGACAAATCAAAGCAATAGAAAAGGTTCCTCCTCAGGAACAAGACCAGGGATTTTATTCAAGACTGTTCCTTGTTCCAAGAAAAGAAAAGCAATGGAGGCCTATACTGGACTTGTCCGCTCTAAACATTTTTCTCATTGTACCAAAATTCAAAATGCTAACGCTACAGCAACTCCTTCCCATGCTGGACAAGGGGTCTTGGCTGGTTACTCTGGACCTCAAGGAGGCATACCTGCATGTCCCAATCAGACACAGTTGCAGAAGATACCTCAGATTTCTTTCAGGGTCAGAGCATTATCAATTCTCAGCATTGCCTTTTGGCTTATCTACTGCGCCCAGAGTATTCACGAAATGCCTGGCATCAGTAATTGCACACTGCAGACTCCAGGGGATACACATATACCCTTACCTGGACGACTGCCTTATACAAGCGGACAGCAAACGAGCCTTGACAAAAAACTTGAATTATGTCATTCACTTACTACAGGCTTTGGGATACACAGTCAACTTACAAAAATCAAGACTACTGCCATCCCAACAAATAGTTTTTTTAGGAGCCAAACTAGACACAGAATCACAAATGGCTTACCTCACAGAAGAGAAGCAAGAACAATTGCCACATTACTTCAAAAGCCTAGCAAAGCTCACTCAGATGACTGCAAGGAAGATCCTGCAGGCCCTGGGTTTCATGGCATCTTGCATTCTACTGATTCCACTGGCAAGACTACACATGAGAAAACTACAATGGTACCTAAAAAGTTTATGGTCTCAGCACAGCCACGACTTAGAAGCAATTATCCCACTCATCCCATGTCTACAAAGGGAATTTCTGTGGTGGGCACAAGCAAGCCAGTTAAACCAAGGTATGCCTTTCAACAAACCTCAAGCAAGCCAAACCATTACAACAGACGCCTCAGACCATGGATGGGGGGGGGCGCACATGGAGGGCAGATGTATTCAAGGGCAATGGACTCCCCAGGAAGTACATCTACACATCAATCAAAAAGAGATGTTAGCAGTAATGCATGCAATCGAGGCCTTCAGAAAATATCTTCAACAAGGTCATCTACTAATAAAGACAGACAACACCACTGTTATGTGGTACATAAACAAGCAGGGAGGTACTCATTCCTACCCCCTTTGCAGACTAACAATGACTCTTTGGGAAAAGTCCCTGAAACTGAACATACAGCTGCAATCCCAGTTTGTTCCGGGCAGGGACAATGTTCTGGCGGACAGTCTAAGCAGAAACATCTTGGATCCGCACAAATAACTCAAGCATGGGGGAGGCCGGACATGCATCTCTTTGCCTCCCACCTCAATCATCACCTGAAAAAGTTCTGCTCGAGGACACATCATCCACAAGCCTGGAGAATAGATGCTCTCTCATTCAGCTGGAACTCCCTAACAATATATGCATTCCCACCTCTACCATTAATGACCAAGGTGTTACTGAAGATCAAAGCAGAGCAACCGAAAGGCATCCTAATAGCTCCAGATTGGCCAAGACAGCACTGGTATCCATTACTAAGGAGCATAACTTGCACCAAGCCGTGGCCCCTGCCTCAATGGCCCCCACTCTTGACTCAGCACAATTACAGGGCGGTTCATCCCAACTTGCAAACTCTACGGCTGACAGCTTGGAGGGTCCCATGATTTATCCCCATATCTCTCTCTCCAAGGAAGTTCAACAGATATTATTGGAAGCACGCAGACCTTCCACCAGAAAGACTTATTCAGCCAAATGGAAGAGATTCAGCATCTGGAATACCAACAAGGGGCAGGATGCATCAGTAATGAGCATCCCACGGATATTGGAATACTTGGCAGACATGCTGCATAATGGACTTTCCTATTCCTCCATAAAAATACACGCTTCAGCAATTTCAGCAAAATACAACACTGATCCACCTGTGTTTTCACATCCTTTGCTAAGACAATTTCTAAGGGGGACAAAGAATATCAAGCCTCCCAGAAAACCACCAGTGCCTGCATGTGACCTCAACTTCGTGTTGGAAAAATTAACTCTTCCTCCTTTTGAACCAGCAGCATCTTCAGAATTGCAATTTCTTTCCTGGAAAACAGTTTTCCTGTTGGCAGTTACCTCAGCAAGAAGAGTTTCGGTGATACAGGCCCTCATGGCAGTACCTCCATTCCTCATTTTTCATCAGGACAGGGTTTCTTTAAGAACCAATCCTTCTTTTATGCCAAAAGTGATATCCAGGGTGTCTCTAAATCAAACAATTCACCTGCCTACTTTCTTCCCCAATCCTCAAAATAAAGGGGAAAAGCTGCTGCACACTTTGGACATTCACAGACAACTACGCTACTACTTGGACAGAACAAAGGCCAACAGAAAGTCTGACCAACTATTTGTAGCATACGCTCCTGGAGTGCAAGGAAAGGCAATTTCCAAACAAATAATTTCAAAATGGATTGGACATTGCATCAGATTCTGTTATTCTTTCCATGGAAAGGATGTGCCAGCCAATATCAGGCCACACTCCACCAGAGCTACAGCCACCTCCACAGCCTTCCTAAGAGGGGTGGCTACAAAGGACATTCTAGAGGCTGCTACATGGAGCTCCGTGCATACATTTTCCAAGCACTACAACCTGCCTTTATATTCCAGATCCCGAGCAGGCTTTGCTTCGGCAGTCCTGCAGGGCATTTTAGCTACACCATCCCTATCTTAGAGCCTACCACCCCCAGCTTGGCTATGGTATTCAACCCATATGTAAGGACTGCAGTTGCATTCTTGAAGGACTTAGTACAGTTTTGTACCTACCATAAATGACTGCAGTCAGGTTTCCCCCCCTCCTACCCCTCTGTGTATTGGGTCCACTTCCCTCCTTTTATACTTAGCTGGGGATATCTGTTATGGTGTATCTGTTTATTGCTATTGTGTATGTCTGGAAATTTTATCCAGTTCTAAATTTAGCCTTCCTTGGAGGGCACCTGGCATCTGGGGCAAGAAACACTGAGGAAGATGGCGTCGGCTGATGCTTTTATACCCCAGCCGCTCTGACGTTGGGGAGGAGGCAACATAAGCCGACGCCGGACCCAGACTTTGGAATCTGGCCGACCGAGGGCTGCCTGAGGCAGGACAACCCATATGTAAGGACTGCAGTTGCATATCTATCGGACATCTACATTTATGGTAGGTACAAAACTGTACTTTTTTTTTTTACTTGGATTGTCTTTCACATGGTGAAGTTCTTCCCTGACAAAATGCTTGAGTCATGGCTTCTTTTTTCTGTTTTCCTTCAGAGTGCATTGGTCCATTTTGTTGAGATCAGTGATGAGATGTACTTTCAGGCTTCCATTTGAATCAGTGCTGTTGATCTCATACGTTTGGTTTTCCTGATGCCTCTTTGGCAGTTTGTTGACAGGTATATGCTTATGCAAAACTTGTTCTGACAATTTTTTTTATATAAGCTTGTAAGAGATAGCTGCTTGCCTCTTATAATTGCCTTGGCATCTGTTCTCCACTGTGGGAGACTTGCTGTACCATTCCAGCCAGAGTACATATTTTTCTCTCCTTGGTGTCTTCCCCATCTGAGTGCTATTTCAGTTGTGACAGACTGCTTCGGACTCCCAACCTGTTATAAAATTTGGGTTCCTTTCATGCTTGTGCCATTTTTCCCAGATTCACTCCACTTGTGGTTTGTTTTTTTTCTATCGGTCACTCTGATATGGCTTTTTCACAGTGACGAAATAAAGATATACTTTGTGCCAGAAGTCCTTAGTCTGTTTAAGAGCAATGTTTAAAATCTGTCCCTTTTTTCTGGGTCTTTATCTGTCTCTTCTGTCAGGCTATGTGTGGCTTATTTGCATTAAGAGGTTAAGTTTCACAGAGTGTCCAGATTTTTTGCCTTGGTTTATTTTCTCATAATTTGTGTTTTTCTGCCAAATCACTGACAAATCAGTGAGGGTTGAGTTGCAGTCAGAAAATGACAGTCTGTTGAGTTCAGATGTCATGCCTTTCCAAGAGTAAAAGAAATTGAACTCTGCAGCTCTGAGGAGGACTTTGGACCCAATTTCCTCAAATCCAAAGCTCCTAGGGCCTCTTTCTGATGCCAAACATTCCTCGGATCTGAATGGTTCGTTCCTGGAAATCTTTTCAAATTAGCTGGCAACTCCCTTGGATCCTAAGTCTCCGAATCAGACAGAGAATTTTTCTGTCATCTGCTAGCTTCATCGGATCCTAAGCTCTGGATGCGAATGAAAGTTTTTCAATTTTCTGCCAGTTTCATCGGATCCTGAGCTCCAGATCCAACTAACAGAATTTTTTAAAATTTCGGTCAACTTCATCAGGTCATAAGCTTTGTACCCTACTGATTGGTGTCTCCCTAGTCAGTGAGCTTTGCTACCATCTCTGCTTTTAACATACGACAGTAATAAAAATAAAATGTTATCTGTCACCTCCAGCCCCCCCCAAGGAGCCGAAAGTAACAGGATCTGATAAATATTTGCTCTTTCGAAAAGAGAGTCTGCTCTTTATCAGAACTGGTACTTTTGGATCCGAATGGTTGCACAGTATAGTTTTGTCAGATCTGAAGAGTTCCTTGTATCCTGTGGTCTGGCTGCTGCTTACTTCTGAGCATAGTTTTCTCCTAGAAGGTCTACAAATTTACTTGATCTTAAACTATTTTTACTAATATTGAGGTTTTTCTACCAAGCTAGTTTATGGCTTATGTGATGTCCCTTCTCTGGGCCAGTAGTCGAGGAGCCTGAATCCTCACCACTAACATCGGTGATAGACGTTCACTTGGAATAAAGATAGGTACACCCAGTATTTCCAGATGAAGCTGTCTGCACCAAGCATAATTTCCCTTAAGAGCACACTCAGTCCGGCTTCTGGGTTTTTCTCTCTCTCTCTGCATGTTCCCAGTAAGACTCCCCACTGGCACAGCTGTAGAGTTGAGTCCTCAGGTAAGTGTCCCAGGCCGAGTCCTCCACTACTGTCTCTTGAAACCAGTGATTTGTGCCCCTCTTCTAAGTAGTTGATATACACTCACTCTTTGAGATTTGATTTTCATACACGCATAGACACCTGGGAAAGGCTGGCACAAATTTACTAGCTGTGACCCTCTGCCCAGACAGTAAGGTAGATACTGCCACCAGGTCACTCCAAATCCAGCTACTGTAAGTTTCTTACAAGAGTACCCAATTGTAATGAGTAAAAGTAATACTAATACAAATGACAGTATTTGACCAATGCATTAAGGCTGTTAGGAGTGACCACAGTGTCACCAAATAAGTACAGGTACTCTCAGATTAAAATATTCTCTAAAGGATCAGTTACAATGAAAAGTATGAATACATTTAATAATAATAAAAGAACATGTAAATGCTATTTACAGTAAACACCAGAGTTTGTCACAGGAAATATTAAAAATAACACACAAGAATAGGTTCACACAGATACAGAAAAGCAGCACTAATCTCCCTATATTTTCTTGACTGGTCTAAAGAATTACTGTTTTTCCTTGGTTACTTAATAAAGCAAGGCAAGATGAAGTGGGGGGAGTGATCCTTCTATGTCAGGTTTCAATAAACAGACTGCTCTGAGACTTGTCTCATCTAGTATTAAAACATAATGTCAGTACTGAATTACAAAATGACATCATATACATCTGGTCATCTGACTTCTGGTTCCCATACTACCCCCGTTTACTAGAAACTGAACCAGAATCTTGCACATATGGTACCATACACACACAGCTTTATTAATATGTGTTATAGCATCTGGAAGCCATAAAATCATTTCAACATTTCCACCCTTCCAGAGTAGCAATTAGTTCACTGCTAAGAATAATATAGCAGGATTCGTAGTCCTTGTTTTCAGACATTTTGTCTCTGTCTGCAGTCAGAACTGTAAGATACAATCTTTGTGGCCTAAATTAAGTAATTTAATTTCAGGATGTTTTGCTAAAAGTTGGCTGGGGCTGAGTTTAACCTCTTCTCTTCCAGTATTCTCTGTTGCAATATATACATTTAATTAGTTACAGTAGTACAGTCTGACATACATATTTCTTTTCTGTCCAGCAGGACACACTGTTGCTGTATTTTTAACACAAGTAGCTTTACAAATATATTTTTCAACACAAGCATCTGTACAAATCAGTTTGTTCCACAAATGACATATCATTCTTTACAAAACTTCAGTTAGCTATGCTGGCATATGTAACTCATAAAAAGGTATGCATATATTGGTGCAAATGAGGTCCCATGGCAGTACCCTTTAGTTGTAAGTAGCACAAATCTCCAAAATAAAAAACATTCTTGGTAAATACGTGCTCAGTTAAACGAAGCAAAAAAGTATTGAAACCAGGGCTATACAAAAGTCCGATTCAACCAAAATTCCAGTGCTAGATGCCCCGACCAATGGGAAATATTGGTATGTAGTGTCGACACATCCAAAGTGCACAGTAGCCAACCTGGTTCAATCTGTATATTCTGAATTATGCTAAGGAATAATGTGGTGTCTTGAATTCGAGAATGTACATGAACCAATAAAGGTTGAAAATATTTATTAAAAAAAGCAAAAAGTGGCTCTGTCAATTACCCATTGCCTGAAACAATGGATGATATGTAATCCTATCTCGCCTACATTCTGTACTGATGGGTTCGGAGCCGATCCTCGGCTCCAACTCGGCACGCTATGTTATAGAGCGAAGTCTCTCATTGGCTGAGCTATTCTATATCCCAGGATGCACCACCGCTACTTCCCCAGATCTTGTTTGCCGCTTACAAGCTAGGACGTGGTCTCGAACTTGGCTGAGCTAAGTGCTGTTTTTTTCTGAGAGTTTTCTGTCAGAAATTTCCTAAATCTTTATCCAAAAGCTGTTTTAACAGCTATTTTTGTGTATACGTGTGTTTTTGTGTGAAATTTGTGGTATAAATTTTGTGTTGGACATGGAAAGGTTTCAGTTTAGAGGGACCTTCCCCTCGTTCTTATTGAGTCTTCTTGTTGTTTCAGAGGTCAAGTACCTGTTTAAGTTAGAGGGTTCTTGGCCCTCTTTTTTGGTGTTTGTCATACGTTTAAGTTTGTTGGGCTTTCTCTCTAGTTAAAAAGGTTCTTTATTGTTGTGTGGCTATATATAGTGTTTTTTCTCTGACATATAATTTGGCAAAGTGTTTACAATTATGTCTAAGGAGCATAGACCCTCCGGGTTTAAAAAATGCACGAGATGCAACTATAAAATGTCCATCACAGATGATCACTCCTTATGCGTTTACTGCTTAGGCGCCAAACACCTTCAGGAGTCCTGCAGCGTGTGTCACGCCTTTTCCTCTCGGGTCCTCCAAGAGAGGAAGAATAAATTGATTTTAAAAGGGCTTATCAAACCCTCCTTCGAAGAGGCCTTATCTTCCTCTCCTTCTCCAGCTAAGAAAAAGAAATCGTCGGCTCCGACCAGCCCGTTGGAACAGACCACTAAGAAATCTAGGCAGGCTTCTCCATCGGCTCCACGGACTTCGGAGCCGAGGGCGGAATGGTCTGCCTCGATGCCTCCAGCCTCGACTCCTCTAGTTTTGGAGCCGATGGCTGGGGCTTCGAGAGGCGGGTCACCTTCATCGGCTCCACTAATTTTGGAGCCGATGAGGGTTGCCGGCTCAGACACTTCCCCTTCGGCGCTGAAGCCCTCATCGGCACCGAGGGAAATTGCTATGGAATCTCCCTCGGCACCGATATTGGTCGAGTCCATTCGGAGCCAGTCCCCCAGTCCTTCGGAGCCGATGGAGATGTCAGCTCGGACCCGATCGGTCTCCTCCCGATCTTCCAAGATGTCTGATTCAGACATCGACAGGGTGCTCCTAAGACTGGGTCTTTCGTAGTCCCCCTGTCGCTAGACAGCGGAGCCCCGGGGCCTGAGGTCACCCCCAGTGGGGTTTCAACCCCTCCTGGAGGTCCCTCTGAAGCTTCATCGGAGGAACCCCCAAGGAAAAGACTGTGCAAGAGGAAGCACGTCGACTCCCCCGATGAGTCTCTCACGTCGGACACCGATCTTGATGATGCGGAGGGGTCCCCTAAGTCGTCCTCAGATGATGTCTCCTTTGCAGACATCTTGGAAGCCCTCAAACAACGAGGCGGCTGGCATTCCAAACCCCCTTCTGCTGACGAGTCGGTGTTCCTGAAGGCCTTCGGGCTCAGCCCTCCGCCTCCTGGGTGTCTCCGCCCTTCGACGAGCTCCTAGATTTGATCTGTCGAAGGGCATGGGAGCATCCAGACTCTGTGGAACCGGTGCCTGCTCCCCCAAATAAATTCTTATCAGCACCCCCAGAGAAGGAGTTTCTGACCAAAGGTGTGGCTGTAGATGCCCTGGTGGTGGCATCTGCTACCCAACAAGATGTAGCAGAGGCTTCGACGTCCATCCATCCTCCTAATAAGGACTCTAGGAGCATGGACCGGTACTGGAAGCGCACCCTCAGTTCAGCGGCCTTTACCTTAAGGTCCCTGAACTATTTGACGCACTTCACCAGATTTCAGAGGGATCTGATCAAGGAGCTTTCAGATACCCTCTTGGGTAACCTACCTGAGCAGCTGGCCCAGACGGTTGGCTCTCAGTTGGCTACGCTGTCATCGATATCAAACTCGTCCATGAGGCTCATTTCATATGCAGCCGAGGCGAGTAGAGCGGGTACGGGTGTTGCTCTACGGAGGCAAGCCTGGCTCCGCCTGTGTCATTTTGCGGCAGCCTTTAAGTCTTCCTTTGCCGACGCTTCCTTTGATGGGTCCTCTTTGTTTGGACCCAAGGTAAAGGACACATTGACCCGCTGTGAGCAAGAAGGTAAGACTTTGACTGCCGTAGGGGCACGGTTTTCCACTCCCTTTCGGCCTTACCCCAAGGCTAAAAGAGGAGGGAAAATGTGGTTCCGTAAATCCCAGAAGTCTTATCCCTCGCAGCAGGACGATCCCCCTTCTAGAGGCAGAGGAGGGAGAAATTTTTCTGGAAGACGCCGTCCCAGAGGCGGCAGAGGCCCCCACAACACTGGAGACCACGAGTCCTTTCGTGGCTCTTCAGCCTTCCACAATCCCTGAAGGATTGCCCAACTGTGCAGCTCCGGAGCCAGTCGGGGGTCGTTTTTCGAGGCACCTAAAAGCCTGGGAAGGTATCACTCAGGACCGATGGGTGCTTCGAATCATAGCCGGAGGTTACGCCATCCCCTTTTCACACCCTCCACCGCCGTCCAAGAAAATCCCGGACCCGCCACCCAGTCAACGGGAAATTGCAGCCTTAGAAGTCTCAAAGCTGCTTCAAAAAGGAGTCATCCGACCGGTCCCCGCAGACCAGATCGGATTATGGACTTACTCAAGATTCTTTTTGGTGCCAAAAAAAACCTGGGACTTGAGGCCCATTTTGGATCTCAGCATCCTAAATCGATCAGTCAATAAGTCCAAGTTCCGAATGGTCACCTTACAATCCATTCTCCCACTGCTGGAGAAAGGTGTTTGGATGTGCTCCATAGATCTCAAGGACGCCTATTATCATATCCTGATAGATCAGGTGTCCAGGAGACATTTGCGCTTCAGCCAGGGAGACAGTCATTTTCAGTTCTGCGCACTGCCCTTTGGTCTCACCACAGCCCCCAGGGTGTTCACCAAATGTTTGGCGGTTGTGACTGCTCACCTGAGGAGTCTAGGATTCCAGGTGTTTCCGTATCTGGACGACTGGCTCCTAACTGCCACCTCCAGGCGTCTACAATTGCAGAACCTGCAAGCCACCATATCACTAGGCACTTCCCTTGGAATCGCCTTCAATTGGCCAAAGTCTGTGTTGCTGCCATCTCAGCGCATAAGTTTCATCGGAGTAGAGATAGACTCAAACCAAATGCGGGTCTACCTTCCTACAGAAAGGATGCAGACTATACAGGCTCAAGTCTGAGCCTTGCTTCTCAGATCCAAAGCCCCAGCCAGGATGGTCCTGCAGCTATTAGGCTCTATGTCGGCCACTGTTCTCCTAGTCCCTTTAGCAAGATTGCATATGAGAATTCTCCAGTGGCTCCTATCGACACAGTGGTCCTTTCAGGATCTCCCCCTCAGTCACCTCATACGGATCACGGAAACCTGCAAACGGGACCTTCGCTGGTGGCTGGTGCCCTCCAATCTGGATCAGGGACGACCCTTTGTTCCACCTCCTCCTATGGCCACATTGATGACAGATGCCTCCCAGACAGGGTGGGGGGGGGCATTACCTGGGCAGGTCAGTCCAAGGCAATTGGCATTCAGACGAGTCTCCTTCATATCAACATTCTAGAAATGAGGGCGGTGTTTCTGTCTCTACAAGCCCTCCACGATTACCTCCCTCAGGGCATAATTGCCATTCACTCCGACAACATGTCAGTAGTCTGGTATCTGAACAAACAGGGAGGGACCAGATCCTACCCCCTTTGCAGAGAGGCCATGAGAGTTTGGGAATGGGCAGTGGCGACCAGACGTTTTCTGGTAGCGACTCATATCCCTGGGAAATCCAGCGTGATAGCCGACAGACTAAGCAGAACTATTCTCTCTCCTCACGAGTGGTCTCTGAACGATGCAGTGACAACTCAGATCTTCACCAGATGGGGAACTCCTTGCTGTGACCTTTTCGCAACCCCGCTGAACGCGAAGTGCAGAATGTTCTTCTCTCTCACTCCAGCTCCGGGGGAGAGTCCTATGGATGCATTAGCCCATCCTTGGCCCACCGGCTTGCTATACGCCTTCCCTCCAGTTCCCCTCCTTCCCAGAGTGATCCTAAAGGCGTCTCACTTGGGGAGCAAAATTATTTTAGTTGCCCCTTACTGGCCTCGTCAGGTATGGTTCCCCTATCTTCGGAAATATGCACTGGACGGCCCATGGTTCCTGGATCAGATCCCAGACCTATTAATTCATCAGTCCCTTCACACTTTGAAGTTAACAGCTTGGCTCCTCCTCTTCCGAATATAGTCAGGAATCATACTTTAGACCCGGAAGTCATACATATCTTATCCTCGGCCCACAAGTCTGCCACTAAGAAATTGTATACTAGCAAATGGAAGAGATTTGCTATTTGGGCTCAACTCCGGGGTCTGGATCCCATCACTGTTCCGGTGTCAGAAGTCCTGAAATTTCTAACTTCCCTATTCAATCAAGGTTCTTCAGTCTCTACCATCAAGGTCCAATTGGCAGCTATTTCCAATTTTCATGAATCTATAAACCCACCTTTAATGAGCAACAGATTGTGTAAAACCTTCATGAAAGGTGCTGCGCTTTTACGACCTCCGATTTCTCATCCTGCTCCTCTGTGGGATCTCGATGTGGTATTACGTGCCTTAACCTCCTCCCCCTTCGAACCGGCAGCAACCTGCGATTTGAAACTTCTTTCTTGGAAAACTGCCTTTCTGGTCGCGATTACTTCTGCCAGAAGGGTTTCAGAGCTTCAAGCTCTGTCTGTCAAACCACTGTACCTGGTTTTTCACAAAGATAGAGTATCCCTCAGGCCTAACCCATCTTTTGTCCCTAAAGTTTGTTCCAGTTTTTGCCTGCAACAGTCATTAGAACTTCCAAAGTACTCAAACAAAGTGGAATACATCTTCCACACATTGGATGTTCACAGGCAATTGCGCTTTTATTTAGACAGGACCCAACAAACACGGAAAACAGATCAATTGTTTGTGTCCTTTTCGGATAATAAATTGGGCAAAGCCGTCACAAAGGTCACTATTGCCAAATGGATCAGGGACTGTATTAGTCAGGCTTGTTCCTCTTCTCATAAAGAGCTTACAACCTCTGTCAGAGCTCACTCTACAAGAGCTATGGCTACTTCAATAGCATTCCATTCTAAGCTTGTCATTAGTGACATTTGTGCTGCGGCTACGTGGTCTTCCCCGCACACCTTCATTTCCCACTACAAATTGGATGTGGCATCTCGGGGGCGAGCTTCATTTGGTTCCACAGTTCTCAGGAGTGTTTTCCAGTGAGCCACCCAGGAATCAGGTGCTAGGGACGCTGTCCCATCGGTACAGAATGTAGGCGAGATAGGATCACATAACATCTTTTAGTTATGTACTTACCATAACTTTAGATGTTTGGGATCCATCTCGCCTACATTCCTAATAACCCACCCTCCTTCCCCCTGCCTTGGAGATCAGAAGAGATCAGACGGTCCGAGTTCTATTGTTTCATCTTGAAACATCTGGCAATGTTATATAAACAGTTATGTGTGTATGCATGAGTGCGGACAAACAAGATGTGGGGAAGTAGCGGTGGTGCATCCTGGGATATAGAATAGCTCAGCCAATGAGAGACTTCGCTCTATAGCATAGCGTGCCGAGTCGGAGCCGAGGATCGGCTCTGAACCCATCAGTACAGAATGTAGGCGAGATGGATCCCAAACATCTAAAGTTATGGTAAGTACATAACTAAAAGTTCTTCGTGTTTCACTGTTTCAGTCATCACATTTGGATTATTTGCCTACAGGTAGCCCTCAGCCGGCCTGAATACCAGAGTCTTAGGATTTCTGCGTCGGTTGCTGTTGCTTCTTCCATGACGTCAGGTCGTTAGGGGTATAAAGCATGCAGCCGATGCCATTACATCAGTCTTTCTTGCCGTGCTGTGCCCGAAGCAGAAGCAGTTTGCAAGTGCTGGTCGGTAGTCTCCTGAAATTTTTGTTTTCGAGTTTGACCCGAAGTCTTCAGAAAAGATTAGTACCCCGTTGGGGATCCTTTTTCGTGCTCTAACTGATGTCAGTAAAAGTTAACAATTGTCTTGCCTGTGGAAAGCAAATACCTCATAGATATTTTCATTCTTACTGCACCCCCTGTTTAGGCCCAGACCACGATGTCCCTCGCTGTCGGTTTTGTGCCTTGTTCAATGCCCAAACTATTCGTCGTCGGGCTATTTTTGCAGCCAATTACTTTCTTACTCAATCTCCATACTCCGGAATGGCTTCGTTAAGCCATCTGACTACCGATCTTCCTGAAAAAAACATAAGGATAAAGACAGAGACAGACCGCATAGGTCCAAAACTGCTGGCGACACTTTCGTTAAGCTAGTCGCCAGTCCACCAGTACTCAGTGATGCACTTTTTCAGCCCCTGATACCCGCTACTTCAGATTCGCAGGCCTCTACTGAGACCCATTTGGAGTCCGGTATGTCGCGAGATGCTTCTTCGACTATGGAACCTGTGGATGTCTCCACCTTGGATGGGTCTGGAGCTGCTATGCAGGCACCGGCTTCTGAGGGTATATTCAGGCCTACAGACATTCATATTAAACCAACACCATCATTTTCATTCCAGAAGTTCCAAATTCCTCAAGCCAAAAACTCACACTAAGCCTAGAAAACAGACGACCAAACTGCAGGCTCAGGCCCATATGCCTCAAAAACAAATGCTTAGAATGGCTGAAGACCTTATTAACTTAATTGGGGGAAGTCGGCCTTCCCCCTCTAGGAGACTTATAACTGATTTTCTTTCTGATTCTTCTGATCAGGAATCTGATATTTCTGCTCCTTCTGATTACCAGGATTTGTCCTTATCTACATATGAGGATTCTGATGCAGAGGATTCCATTCCCTCTGCTTTACCTCCAGAAGATTTTTCTTTCGGTGAAACCTTGCATACTCTTAGGGATCATTTCCGCTGGAAAATCCAGGATTACCCTCAGTCCAAAAAGAGACTTCGGGAATTCTTACTCCTGCCTCAACACAGGCCTTTAGCTATCCCTCCTGTTCTGGACATTGTAGATGATGCTTTCTTGGAATCTAGCCTTACCCCAGACACTTTACCTCCAGCTCCCAGAAAACCTGACCGATACTACAGAGTACCTGACTCTCACAGGTTCCTCTTCAAGAATTCTGCGGATCCAGAGACCATTTCCCAAGGACCAAGAGGCATTAAGACTACTGCTGCCAAAAATCCTACACCTTCTGATAGAGATTCTAGAGCCTTAAATAGATGGGGTAAGAAGGTATACACTTCTGCTACTTTGGCCATTAGGGCTTTAAATTGCCAGTTTTATATGTTAGTATCAGCATATTATGGGACTACTTAAACAGAAAATGATGTTGATTCCTGACTGTGCTGAACACAGAATTGCAAGATTCCACGCATTCTGCAGAACAAGTTGGTAAACATACTTTGCAATGTGGTTTTGACACTTTTTAGAAGCATCTTGCAGGGCTGCTGTCACTGGGTCTGCACTTAGAAGGCATGCTTGGCTTAAGGAACAAAACTTGCCAGATCATGTTAAAGCCAAATTACTAGATGCTCCCTTAAACCAAGACTGCCTTTTTAGCAACAAAGCAGAAGTCCTCAAAAGGATGGAGGAAAAGTTAAATCTATGCAAACTGTTAAAGATTTCCTACAAGTACAGCCTCCCAGATTCAGTAGGCGTTGGCCTTCAAAGAACTGGTCCTTTCCAGTCTCTTCCAGGCTTTCAGTCCAAACCCAGGAACAGCAGACCACCTAGGCTACGCACAGATCTAAGCAGTGGGGAGCTCCCACTTCCAAAGCAGGGAGTAGTAAGCCACCACCCTATGATAAAATGGCACAATGACTTAACCTTAACCCTTCCAAGCCCTGCTCATTTACCTGCTCCCTTAGGAGGAAAGCTCGCCCTGCATGCAAAAAACTGGGAACTCATTACCCAGGACAAATGGGTTTTGAACATAGTTTCCCAAGGATACAGATTCCACTTCCACACACTGCCATCCCCAAATGGTTGGCCAGACCTACCCCCAAATCAATGGGTGGAGGCCCATTTGCCGGTTCTCTGTCTTTTCAGTATCAGGGCTATTCAACCTTTCCCAGCAGAACAAAGGGGGCAAGGTTTTTATTCAAGACTTTTTCTGGTACCCAGAAAAGACAACTCCTGGTGTCCTATCCTGGACCTCTCTATTCTCAACACCTTTCTGGTGGTTCCAAAATTCAAAATGCTAACTCTTCAACAGCTTCTTCCTATGCTAACCAAGGATGCCTGGCTGGCAACCCTAGACTTAAAGGAAGCTTACCTGCACATCCCAGTAAGAGGATCCTACAAGACAATACCTATGTTTCAGGGCAGGCTCCATGCACTTTAAGTTCTCTGCACTTCCCTTTGGCTTATCTACTGCTCCCAAGGTGTTCACAAAGTGTCTAGCTCCAGCCATTGCATTTTGCAGGCAGAGAAATATTCAAATTTACCCATACTTGGACGATTGTCTGATTCAGGCAGAAAGCCAGGACTTGCTATTCCAACACCTGGCATTCGTAAAAAACTTCTAACCTCACTGGGGTACACCATCAACGAAAATAAATCTCACCTAGTACCCTGCCAACAGAATGTATTCCTGGGAGCAAGCTTGAGCACAACTTCCCAGATGGCATTCCTCACTCCGGAGAAACAAGTTTATTTGACAACCTACTTCAAAGTATTGGCAACAAAACCCCAGCTATCTGCAAGGAAAATACTGTAAGTTCTGGGGTTCATGGCCTCTTGCATTCTGCTAATTCCATATGCAAGACTGCATATGAGGAAACAAGAAATGGTGTCTAAAAAGCGTATGGTGTCAACATTCTCAGGACCTGAAAACAATGATTTTGATCATTCCTTGTATGAAGACAGAGTTCCTTTAGTGGGCAGAGGCCTGCTACCACAACAAGGGACTCCTTTTCACTCTACCCCCTGCCGCCCAAAACCTAACAACAGTGCATCAGACTATGCATCTATGCATGGGGGGCTCGCATGGCAGGGCAGTGCAGTCAGGACAAATGGAACCCGAGACAGATGCACCTGCATATCAATCAAAAAGAAATGTTAGCTGTACTGAATGCTCTGACAGCCTTCAAAGACCGTATTCTTCCAGGACAACTATTGGTAAAGACAGACAACACCACAGTTATGTGGTACATAAACAAGGAAGGGGGAACCCACTCGTACCCTCTCTGCAGACTAGCCATGGCTGTGTGGAACACAGCCTTGAGCTACCAAGTACACCTACAAGAACAATTCCTGCCAGGCAAACTAAGTTCAGTGGCAGACGACTTAAGCAGAAATCTCATGGACCCACATGAATGGAAACTAGAACCCAAAATATTCAACTTCTTGAACAAATGGGGACTCCAGAGGTAACCAGTTTGACTCTCCTCAGAACTACCAGTTGAACAAATTCTGCACAAGCGCTCCCCACAGTCAAGCTTGGAAAGTGGATGTCCTGTCCTTTACCTGGGAAAGCCTCTCGGTTTATGCCTTTCCCCCTCTGCCTCTCCTTTACCTGGTAAAGCCTCTCGGTTTATGCCTTTCCCCCTCTGCCTCTCCTTTACCTGGGAAAGCCTCTGGTTTATGCCTTTCCCCCTCTGCCTCTCCTTTACCTGGGAAAGCCTCTCGGTTTATGCCTTTCCCCCTCTGCCTCTCCTTTCAAAGGTTCTACTGAAGATCAAACAGGACAAGCTAAGGACAATACTGATTGCACCAGACTGGCCACACCAGCACTGGTACCCCCTTTTGCGCAGTATGACACTGCTACAACCATGGCACCTGCCTCAGACCCCTTACCTGCTGTCCCAGCAGGCAGGCCAGATTCTGCACCCTCAGCTTCAAACCCTGAATTGTACAGCTTGGCTAATTCCTTGAGCTCTCCTCTAGCAACCCTCAGTAAGCAGGTGCTGGATGTCATTCTGGAGGCAGTTAGGCCTAGTACTAGAAAATCCTATGCTGATAAGTTGAAAAGATACTGTTCCTGCAGCCGGGCTCAGGGGATGGGCACAGCGGTGCCCAGCTTACCTCATATTCTAGAGTACTTAACAGAAATGCTTCACAAGGGCCTATCCTACTCAATTGCAATTCATGCCTCTGCCATTTCAGCACATTATAATACTGAGCCACTCCTCTTCTCTCACCCCTTGCTAAAACAATTCTTTAGAGGGGCCAAACATTTAAGACCCCCCAGAAGAGCCCCCAGAAGAGCTCCCAGTCTAGCCTGGGACCTCAACTTTGTATTGGCAAAGCTCACTCCCCCCCCCCCCTTTGAGCCAGCTGCAACAACAGAGTTGAAATTCCTTTCTTGGAAAACAGCCTTCCTTCTAGCCATCACTTCAGCAAGAAGAGCATCTGAATTACAGGCCCTCATGGTAGTGGAACCCTTCATTATCTTCCATGGGGACAGGGTTTCCCTCAGGACTAATCCTTTATGCCCAAGGTGATGTCTGATGTGGGCCTAAATCAGTCCATTCATTTCCCTACTTTTTTCCCTAATCCACAAAACAAAGGGGAATGAATACTGCACTCTGGAAGTGCACAGACAACTTAGATTCTATTTGGACAGGACTAAGCCTCTCAGAAAACCTAAACAACTACTAGTTGGCTTTGCTGCAGGGGCAGAGGGGAAGGCCATTTCAAAGCAAACCATTTCCAAATGGATAGCCCATTGCATTCATTTCTGCTACAAGCACTATGGAAAACCTACCCCAGAGGGAATAAGATCACATTCCACCAAGGCTGCATCTACCTCTGCAGCCTTTCTCAGAGGAGTCCCTACCAGGGACATCCTAGAAGCTGCTACTACCTGGAGCCGTGTACATACCTTCACCATCTATTACCACATGCCTATCTTTTTTAAATCCAGAGCTGGATTTGCCACTACAGTCTTGCAGGGCTTAATAGCTGGCCCTAATGCTCTTTACCTTCTTCCTCAGCTTTGGGAATCGACCCAAATGTGATGACTGCAACAGTGAAACACTAAGAACACAGTACAGTTGTATACACTTACCATAAATGTAGATGTTTGAGTGTATTCACTGTTGCAGTCCTGGTTACCCTCCCTCCAGCCCCCTGACTTCTCTTGGCTCTACCTTTCCTTTTTGTTGGTATATTTATTTTTTCTTGTGTATTTGCTTTTTGATGGGGGTGTACCATACCTTATAATTGCTTCCTATTGTGGGGGCACCTGACATCTGGGGCAAGAAAAGCTGATGTAATGACGTCGGCTGCATGTTTTATACCCCTGACGACTTGACGTCATGGAAGAAGTGACGGCATCCGACGCAGAAATCCGAAGACACTGCTATTCACGGCCGGCTGAGGGCTACCCAAATGTGATGACTGCAACAGTGAATACACTCTAACATATACATTTATGGTAAGTGTACACAACTGTACTGTCTGGCAGGTGGCTTCTGTAGATTCCTAGGGATTTTAGGCAGCAAATAGAATGGCTGCCTGGGTCTGGAACAATTAAGTGATGCATTACCTCTTCGGAAATAATACCCTCCTCATATGCTGTGTGTAGAAAGTTGTCAGTGTCCTCCTTAAATACCCCAGTAGGATCTAAATGCATCCTTTGATAAAACCTATGATCTGATAATTGGATTAAAATTTCATTGTCATATGTATCCCAGTCGCAAATAACCACTGCTCCCCATTTGTCTGCTGTATTGATTACTATGTTTGTTTTTACTCAACTTTTGTAAAGCCTGTCGCTGGAATAGTGACATATCAGAATTTTTTTGACCTGTCAAAATCATGCATGAAGTGTAAATCCTTCAAAAGTTAGTATTGAAAAATAGCTACATTTTTATTATGTGGAGGCATAAATGTAGATGCTCTTAACCTAAATTCTTTATCATGCAAGTCAGCAGAAAAATCTTGATCAAAAAATAACACATCTTGTGCAAATGTACTTTCAGATACAAAATAACTGGGTATAAACCCCAGACCTTTATTCAGCAGTTCACTTTCTGCATTGGAGAATGAAACAAAAGAAATAATTGTGTACATTTTGAGCAATTGGTATTTCGGTATCATTTTTAGCAATGTTTCCAAAGATGCCACCCCAGTGTTTGTTTACGTCCACCCTTTCTAATTCTCCTAAAGGGGCCTCCCTGTTTGCTTTTTTAGTGATGGGAGAAACAGAGGGTGTAGGTAATTCCATGTCTGTAGTGGACAAAAACTCATCCACAGAAGTCTCGCAGGAAAAATGAGATTTCTTCAAAATACACCTCTTTCTTTTTAACCTCGCATTATTTGACTGTGGAACCTTAGTATCGACTAATTGCACTGTTTTTTTTTATATTCAAGTGGTTCACCCTGTGAGCAGTCCCTAACATCCCACTGTATTTTGTAATCATACAGGATTTCATATCTTTCACTATCAGCATTAATTCCTTAGACAATATAGATATCTGTCTTAATGGGTTAGCCAATTCACATAACTCAGTCACAGTGGTGGTCGAAGTAAAAATTTTACATTCATAGAACGAAAAAAGTATTTTAACAAATGAAATGAAGGCTTTCTGTTGAGCCTGTTGCCATTCTTCCGACAACAAATAGTCAGTGCCTTTAACATCAAGCTGGGTCCGAACACTGAGACCCCTTGGTGTAATACCTTTGACCAGATAAACTTTGAATAATCTCAAATACCAGACAAGCATTCTAAATTCCTTCATAACCATAGATGGTTAAAAATATCTGCACGTAGTGCCCTTTTGATCTTCCCAATGTAGAAGGCCAGTTATATGTGTTTATATTATTAAAGGAAAAAGTATAGATGTTCTTCGTCTCACATTGCTGCAGTCATAACCTGTGGGTAGTCCGCTGTCCTCGCTCGGTCCGAATACCAAAGAGTTAGGCTGGCATCGGTCATGGTCGCCCAGAGCTGACGTCAGTACGTAGTAGTACTTAAGCGCATGACCGACGCCATATCCTCAGTCTTTCTTGCCCCAGATGTCAGAAGGCCTAAAAAAGGAAAGGCCAGAGCCAAAATAGTAAATACCCAACAACCACCAGTGAGAAAATAATAATTATCCCAAAGGAAAGGCAGCAACCCCAAACTATAGAGGGGAAGGAGGGAGGGAAAATAGGACTGCAGCAATGTGGATCCTCGAACATCTACATTTATGGTAGGTACAAAACTGTACTATGTTCTTCGTCTCACATTGCTGCAGTCATAACCTGTGGGTAGAATCCCAAAGCAAAGGAAAAGGGAGGCTGGCAAACTAAAAGGCATTAGGAGCTGCTAACATGCCCTGTAAAACTGCAGTGGCAAACCCAGCCCTAGACTTGGAATAAAGAGGAAGATGGTAATGCTTAGTAAAAGTGTGCACTGAACTCCAAGTAGCTGCCTCCAAAATATCCTTAGTAGCTACCCCCCTCAAAAAGGCAGTGGATGTGGCAGCAGCCCTAGTGGATTGAGATCCATGACCGACGCCAGCCTAACTCTTTGGTATTCGGGCCGAGCGAGGACAGCGGACTACCCACAGGTTATGACTGCAGCAATGTGGATCCTCGAACATCTACATTTATGGTAGGTACAAAACTGTACTTTTTGGACAATATGTTACATAGTAAGGTAGTTTTTAGAAATGGGAATTGTGCCACTAGTAAAATTGTCTATTTAGCTAAATGTGATGGTTGTCCAGCTTTCTACGTTGGGAAGACTGAAAGGGCACTAAAACTAAGAATATATGAACACCTATATGATATAGGAAGGAAACAAGTGCCCTGTATAAGCACTCTTGCTTATGTATTAATTTTGATAGGTTTACATTTGATATTTTAGAAAATATAAGGATCAACACTAGAGGTGGCCACTGGCGAAAGTGTCTTTTGAAAAGAGAACTGGTTTGGCAGCTGAGGCTCAATGCCACGCTGCCTCCTGGCCTAAATGACCAAGTTTCAATTGCACCAGTTTTAAAACCAAAAAGAGATGGTTTCTAACAACAATGACTTGGAGTTTTATTATTTATTATTTTTTATATTTGAAATAAATGCACTTTATTGACTTTAATTGGACGATTGAGTATACCACATTTTAAATATTTTGAACTATATACATGGATACTTGCAATTCTAATATATTAATCTTTTCCGAACATACTATATACTTAAAATATGGGGGGGTGCCCCCCCACACCCCCCTTACTATATATACTAACTCCAGGGTTGCACTACATAGGTTCATAGGTTTATACTAGGCTATCTGCCCTAGGGCATTTATAAGCCTAGCCCAAAGTTATGTGGCTTTCACCACCCCTTAAGTTTGAAGGGTACTATGCCCATTATTTTACCGTGCCTCTGTCCAGCAGTGACACTGAGGTGATCTCGGGGTAAACCTGCGATCTCCCATCCATTGGTCAAGATTTCTCTTGAACAGGGCCAGCGAGGTGCTCTGCCTCACATGTACCGGGATTTTGTTCCACAGCATAGGGAGTCTCTGGGTGATGAATCTGTCCCTCCAGCACGTCCTATTTATAACTGTGTTGAGGTTTAAGTCTCTTCCTCTTGTAGTTCTTACGGATTTGGATTTTTTGAGGTGGAGCATGTCCATCAATTCCGGGTTGGACATGGCCTTGTATGTCAGGCACAGGTCACCTCTGAGCAGACGGTATGCAACTGAATAGAGCTGGAGTTCCTTCAGTCGGGCAGCATAAGACATATTTTTGAGACCCTTTATCCTTTTGGTGAGGAACTTTTGGGGCCTTTCCAATTGCTGCAGGTGTCTGGTAAGATACATTCCGAATGGGGCATTGTACTCAATCATTGGTCTGATGAGTGATGAGTACAGGGGAACAATGTCCTCCCTTGATCTAGATGTGAATCCCTTCATGATCAGGTGGGCAATGTAGAAGGTTTTCCTAACTACTTTGGCAACGTGAGTGTTAAATGAAAGGTTACTGTCAACCTGGGTCCCCAGATCCCTGATAACCTCTTCTGTGCTTAGTGGATTGCCACCTATATGGCAGCTAGGGGTAACCTTGTTTTTTTCCGAAGGGTATGACTATGCATTTTTTGGCGTTTAACTTTAGGCCATGGCTCTGGCACCAGTTGTCCGTTTCTATGAGACCCTTCTGAAGGATATCTGTGTCTGATGAGTTTTCAACTATGGCGCCCAGTTTGCAGTCATCTGCAAACTGTCAGCCACAATCCTCCTGTCTTTGCCTGTACTTCTGAAAAGTAGATGCCGAACAAGAGGGGGCCAGGACTGAGCCCTGTGGGACACCACTTGTGACCGTCTTGGAGTCTGACATGGCGCCAGCCACTCTGACCCTGTGGGTTCTGTCACTTAGCCAGTTTGCAACCCATCTTGTGACGTATGGGTTTACATTTAAGTTGGTGAGTTTTTCAATGATACCCGAGTGGGGTATTGTGTCGAAAGCTTTTGCAAGGTCAAGGTGGGCTGTGTGGACTGCCTTGCCCTCATCAATGGCCTTGGTGACTATTTCAAAAAAATCAACCAAGTTTAAAAGGCATGATCTGCCCTTGACAAAACCAAACTGGGTTGAATCTAATGTCTGTAAGTACCCTATGTCTTTATTTATGAGTTCCATTATGATCCTCTCCATAGCTTTGCAGACCAGGCTTGTCAAGCTGATGGGGCGGTAATTTCCAGGGTCAGTGGAGGCACCGCCTTTGTGAAGTGGGACCACAGTTGCCGTACGCCACTCCTTGGGTACGTATCTTGAGGTGAGGCTAAGATTAAACAGCTGCCGTAACAGCGGGTTTAATTCATCATTGAGTTCGTGGAGTACACAACCAGGGACACCATCTGGTCCCATAGATGCTGTGTTTTTTGCCTTGGAGAGAGCAGTTTTCACCTGAGCATTTGAGATGTGTGGGAGGCTACAATCCGCTGGGATAGTTATCTCTCCTTTTGGGGGGGAGGGGGAATTTGCACTGAACCTGTCAGCCAGTATGTTTGCAATGTCTGTTGGTTCAGTGATTTTTACATCATTTTGAACTAATTCTGAGCATATCTGGGAGTTTCCTCCCAGGTTTCTGACATAGCTAAAAAAGGCCTTATGATTGTCTTTTGGGTCCTTAGCAACTTTTCTCTCAAAATTTGCCTTGGATGATTTTATGAGCGATCGTAGTTTTTTTACTTATAATGATCAAGGGTGTCTTCCCTTTTAAGGATTTTGCTCTATCTTGTAGTAGCTTTCTCCTTTTATTGTAGAGCTTGTTTATGGCTGGGGTCCACCAGACTGTGCGCTTGCCTTTGGTGCAAAGAGTCTTTGTTTTGTTTGGGATTGCCTGATCCATGCAGTCCTGGAGGTGCTGGTAGAAGGCATTTGTAAGTGATTCAGCGGTTTGGGTAATGGTTCCCGCTGGCTCGGGGGCCTTGAAGGAGACCACACCAGTCTTAAGAAGTGTGAAGTCGGCTTTTGAGAAGTTCTTCACTGTGGTCTTTTTTATCTGGGGTGGGGGCAGGATGTGGACTTTCAGTGAGATTAGTTTATGGTCTGATCTCACCAATGAGGGGTACACCTTCGGTGCTGAACATTGTGTCCCCATGTTCGTGATGATGAGATCTAGTATGTTTTCTCCTCTTGTGGGGATGGTGACTAGTTGTTCCATGGCATTAGAGTTTATGAACTCTAGGAACCTTTGGGCTAGAGTGTTGGGGCTTGAGTAATGATCCTAGTCTATATTCGGGTAGTTGAAATCACCTAATATGATGGTGTTTGGAGATACATTTATCCCCTCGAGTGTTTTCAGGAAAGCTGTGTGAGGTTCCTGAGTTTGAGAGGGTGGCCTGTAACATGCTACAAATTGCAGAGCAGTCTTGCCTACGGTTAATTGCACCTGGATGGTCTCTGATGCTTCGTGTGTTGCCACCAACCTGGAGGTGTGGGTATCCTTGATGAATATGGATACCCCCCTCCTTTCTTGGTGTGGTCCGGATTTTGGGGCCGGATGGGGAAAAGGCCATATATAACTTTCAGTGACTTGTGCTTTCAGTGATTTGTGTTCAGTCATTTGAGTTTCAGTGAAATTTGCATTCAGTAAAATGTCTTAGACTCATATATGTATGTATATATATGGTTCCCCTTTATAATCTCGAAATACTGAAAGCTCAGATTTCAGTATCTCAAAACTATAAAGTCGAACAGCCCACAATCCTGAAACACACGAAAAATACAATCCCGAGCATACTCAAACCATACACCACACAACACGCACACCATTCAACCCACAACACACAAAAACTACACAATCCTACACTACATCTACGCAGGGGGGCAAGCCCCCCACCCCCCTACTTATATATATTTATATATATATATATATTTATATATATATATATATATATATATATATATATATATATATACCAACTCCGAGATCGCACAAACAGTAAAGAAATGCATTACTCACATGCAGACATTCCACACTCTCACGCACACGCTCTCGCGCACACGCTCTCTCTCGCACACACACACCACCCACACACAGTCTCACACACATCACCCACACACACTCTCACACACATCCAACACTCGGTCGTACTTTCACCGCCCTACCCTAACCCACTATATATATATATATATATATAGAGAGAGAGAGAGAGAGATATGTATAGATTTTATATATATATATATATATATATATATATATATATATATAAATAGAGAG